>NC_081407.1:999966029-1000266029 GCF_030272615.1 Cryptomeria japonica
AGTTAATGCTTTCTATCCATATCTCTGGATAATCTTTTTCATTACTAGGCAAGATTTTCTCGGTTGCAAGGGTGTCCATTCCAATTTCTATCATTTGTTTAAAATCATTCACAATTTCTTTCCAGGCTGCCTCCTCTTTCTTGACATTCTTCAAGTCTTTCTCAATAGTATTTTTCTTTATTAAGGCCTCATCATGGATAGATTTTGCTTGGACTAGGAATTCACATGCGAGAGTTTTGACCTTTTCTACCCAACCTTCAGTTACCTTTCCATAGGCTTGGTACTTTTGAAGATTATCCATAACATTCCTTTCAATTTCTCCTTCTGGTGTCAATATAATTGGCTGGCGATCTACACTTAGTGGCATAGTGGAGGTATCAACTACGGATTTCAAGTAAGAAGACAAAGTGTGCACTTGTTGTTTCAATTGATCCTTGGATTGCTTATCCTTTTCACTTCTCTCCACCATTCTGGCTGCCATCACATTAAAGTTTTGTATATCAGACTCATGAGAAGAAGGTCCCATATCAATCTTCGTCATGACAAAGTCCGTAGAGGTGGCCTCATTTGTATCTTTCTCAGATATGGGTTGAGCAATCTCTAAGCACATATTCCTTGAATTTGGATCAGTCTTTATTCTTGAGGATACTTTGAGTTTCTTCGGTTTTTCAGCTTTTCCAAAGAGATCAGATATGCTACTAAATTCATGTATCACTAGCTTTTCTACCTTCCTTTTCTTCAATAGACTTTGTTCTAACCATGGGAAAGAAGAATTTTCTGTAGACTCTTGGATGATTTCTTGTCTTGCTACCATTGTTGTTGTCACCTCTCTGATTTCTTCAAATTGATCGCTTGGATTGCTTGGAAATGATGAATCCATGACTAAAGTATTTTGTTGTGCTTCTTGTCGTAGGGATTCAATAGGAACTGAGGGAGATATAGAATGCATTCCATCATCAAATCTTGTGTCATCCAGAATTTCCACTGGAACTTGATCCTTTACTTGACTTGCAATAGAATTTTCTTCTATGTCTTTTGCTCTGGATTTCTTCCTCTTTTGTCGGGGTTCATCACCACATGTGTTCAGAAGATTGTTCCTCCTTGGAGGGTCTTCATCTCCATCACTTCCTTGGGTATTCTGGAGTATCCCTGGTTGGAGTATGGGAAGAATGTAGTGAAGTAGAGCTCTCAAGCTGATTTCCTTTTCTTCTTGGAGTTTCCTTTGTTGGCCTAGTAGCAGTCATTTGAGTAATCTTCTTCTTAATCCAGGCTTCAGAATTCTTGATTACAAAACTTGTTCTTTCTTTGACATCTCTCATTTTTGGATCTGCCCAATTCAAATTAGGAAGTGGTTAGGACTGGACTTGCTCAAAATAGATAGGATCAATCAAATCAGATCCATCATCTTCAATGCCTTCTATGGTCCAATCCATATTGAAATCATTCATCTGCTTCAAAGTCAATCTTGTCCAATCTCTTTTTCTAACCTCGAACTCGTCTTCGCAATCCTCCCAAAAGTCTTTGAGATTAGGAAAATGAAAATAGCCAGGACCTAACTTTAAGCTACTCTTGACATAATCCTTACTATGAAAAGGAAATCTCATCTGATATGGATACAAGTTAACCTTGGATAAAGCCTTTTCTGTCTCATCTGCTCTTGAACTTGACTCACATCTATAGTGCCCGAGACAAATGGGAAAGGCTACCCCTTTATTCTTTCTATCTGTACATTTCTTTTGAACCGAAACCAATTGCCGACAAAGCTCAACTAAAATGAGCTTATCATCAACATGTCTGGGTAGCTTGTGTGGATAACCTTCAAATCCTCCTACTCGAATATAGGTAAATCTCGAAAACTGGATGAAGAAACTTCCATATTTCTTTATCAATTTAGCGGCTTCCTTTGATATTCTGGTGGCAATGTCTCCTTGCAATAACCTTACAGCCCACATTGTGAAAGCATCATTCACCCACCTGAAATACACAAAGCTTTCCTCGAGTTGCAGTTGCTTCTAATAATGGTAAATTTGAGTTTCTTGATTCAGGACACCATTAGTACTTAACCCTGGCCATGACCTCAAATTAGCAATAGCATATATCAAGTAAGAGATCATATGGAAGCGTTGACTTGTTTTGAAGTGCACTAACTGGTCATGTATGTAGTTACTGATGAGATGGCCCCAGTCGATGAATTGCTTACCGGCAGAGATGACTGTTATGAAGAGATACATCCACATTTCGAACTCAGTGGAGTCAGGACTTCCTGTCACTCTATGGAGTAACAAAATCAAGTAACAAATCTCTTTGATGAAAAGAGAACGATGGAGTGTTTTTGGAAGCTGAGACTGTCCTCCTCGTGGCGCAACCATCCATTCTTTAGCCATATTGTTGAGGCATTTGCTTCTATTATCGCTGAAGTATTTATAAGCTTTTTGCTTATCGATGTGAGTGAACTTTTCCTTATATGGCAAACGAAGAATAATAGCTATTGAAATTTCATCTAGTTTGGCCATTAAGGATCCGTCTACAGCTCTTATCTCTCTTGCATCGGGATTATATCTTTTTGAGCTTTCTAGCACCAAATCTGTACATTGAATTGAGATGGGAAAACATGCTACTTCAATCAAGCCACTTCCTGCCACTCTACAAGACAATTTTGATCTGTCACCTTCCATGAAGAACTTTTTGATCTCCTGCAAATTTATGTGCCCAATCTTGGTATCACGAACCTCTGGAATCATGGTGGTGATCATCGAGGCATACTCATACTCTTGAGCCTTGTATTTCATGATATCTGACACAACTCCTCCTTCAATCTTCTTCTGCATTCAGCAAGCTGAGTCGAATAGAGATATGGGACACTGAAGTGTACGAGATTTCAATTTCTAAACATGTTATCCCTGCCTTGAAAAACTCATGCTAGTCGATAATTATAATTTAACGGGCATTGAAGCATTGCCAACAACAGTCAAGTCAATAAATTTGTCATCCTGTGAAAACCTAAAGAATTTGAAAGGCTGGTAATAAAGTGTTGCCCAGAGTTGGTTGAGCTTCCGAGCTTTGCATGATTGACATCCCTCACGTCATTTGACCTAAGAGGCTGCGACCGAGTTGAGAAAATGGAAGGTTTAGAATACTTTGTCAGCTTTTGCATGCAGGTCGACCAGAGCATTTGTAACTGTAATATCTGACATAAATCTTCCTCCCATCGATGGTTTGGTGGATGTTTACAACCTACTCCAAAGCTCCCATATTCGGTGCAGACACAAAAGAATCACAGAGCCTGGCACTATTCGTGCAATTCCATTCACTTGAAAATGAATACCTCTACACCCGCCAAGTGCATCTGCGTGAAAGGAGCCATCTGATACACATACCACGTATCTGCAGAATACAAGGCGTTTAAACATTTCATATTCAATACCTGCGAGTGGTCTTCAACTTGCGAGTGGAGTTTAGAGAGCACGATAGCATGCATATCTATCGGCATGCAAAAAAAACGGTGGAAGTAGTTATAAAACTGAATTTGCTATCCTTCACAAGCCACGTGGTAAGTTCCTTCCGCCAAATGGATGTTCAAGCGAGCTTGGTGGAGCGATTTTCCAATTAGAGAAGGATCGACATGTTAGTCAACTTTGCCAAGCTGCCGATAGCAAGCAAAACATAACTTAAAACTGTTAGTCGGCTATTGATATTTATATTCGGCTTGTTTACCCTTTTGGTCAACTTGCCGATATCTTTCATGCATAAGTGAGTTCGATGCAAAATGTTTGGTAACTTGTTAAAGTTGGCCAACTCACCGATGAAGAAGATGTCAATGTTTAAACCTTGTGTGAAGAAACATATTGGTCACTTATGTTATTCCCTAACTTAGCGGTAACAATCACCTCACTTTTTGAACTTGGTGGATATGGGCGCTTTGATTATTCTACTAACCTGCCGCTAATACTTGGTCAACTATCAGCTTAGACCGTTGATGATCATGTTTTACTTTAAACTCTTTGAAAATGCCAATAACAATCCTAGACAATACAATATTATCATTCATTTATTGGCGATTCGAGGGATCATTTAACTTGAAGTTTAGAAGTCAACATGTTATTTTGAATCATATCCTTTACTTTGAAAATGTTCATAGGATTACAAATACAAATACAAAGAGTTTCTCGATTTTCTCAAAAACATGATTTGCGACCCTTCACCATCATAATGTGAAGTACAATTATAACTTTTAAAGCTTGGGCGAACTTTGGGAATTCACATATAGTCCTTTTTTTTTTTTTTTTTACGAATACATCCAAATATATGACGAACCATTCACACTAAAACGACCCGTTATTACATGGAAACGAAGAAGAATTATAGTTGTCAAATTTACAATTAGGATCAACAATATGTATGTATATCTATATAGATATATATGTATATATATGTATGTATATATATATATATATATATATATATATATATATATGTATGTATGTATGTATGTATATGTATGTACGTGTGTGTATGTGTGTATGTATATATATATGTGTGTGTATATATATGTATGTATGTATGTATGTATGTAAGTATATATGTGTATACACACACACACACACACACACACACACACACACACACACACACACATATATATATATACATGCATATGCATATACATATACCTATACATGTATATGTATGTACATATACATATACATGTATGTATGTATGTATGTGTATATATACATACATATACATATATATGTATGTGTATCTATATGTGTGTGTGTATGTATACACATATATACTTACATACATACATACATACATATATATACGCACACATATATATATACATACACACATACACACACGTACACACACACACACATATATACATATACATATACATATGTTGGAAAGAGACATTGTTACGATGATGATTGGTGCATGATAGATGTTTAGGGGTTGTCATTGATGGCAACTCGGTTTGCAGACCACATCCAGTGTACATAGAATTGGTTTACCGGAAGTCATTTTGTTCACATGCATAAGTCTGGAAGGTAGAACACAGTTACTAGTAGAGCATGAGATCATGGTGCACTTCTTGATTTCAGTGATGTATTTTTTATTTTGGTGATCAAGGCAGTTGGTTCGAGGTTTGAGACAGATTATCTCGTGATCCTAATATCCGGTGTTGAATTCTGTGCAAGTTTAGAGCTTCGGTATCTGACAATTCAGTTAGGGTAGATCTATTTTGGAGTAACGTGTGTTACAAATTTGATTGGATAATTCTAGTGATTAGTTTTGTGTTTGAGATGATTGGGATGACTTATGGGAAGCATTTTACCATCTTGTTTTGGTTCGCATTTGGATCTATGATTGGATTGAGCCGACTTGGTGGAACATGTTTTATGTTGCATGTTATGCAGTTTTTGGAAGCCGACCTAGTAAATGATTCTTTTTGGTGATATAGATATATAAGATTGACCTGGTTAATCATTTTGATGTGTGTGTTGGGTGAAGGAAGTTTGTGTGAGTGAGTTTGTAAGTTTGGTGAAGAGTCAATCTATGTCTGCAGGCTCTCAACCCGAGCCCTCTCTTGTACCACCATGTCTACTAGTCTTGCAGATTGCGCTCTCTCATTCTCTCTCTCTAATATTACCTAATCTAAGGTGGCCTATGGAACCATTGGTACTTGCAGCTATGGGACTTGTATCTGTACCCGTGCTTGTGGTGGTGGTGTTGCTGTCAACATCTCAACTTGTGTTCCTGCGAGACTTTGTAGGGTGGTGTTTCCCCCTGTCTTTGTACCTGTATGGGTGTTGTTGGAACCTATACCTGTGCATCCTACCTCCCCCTCCTCTACCCTCCCCTCCCTCCTCTCTATGCTCCTCTGCCCCCCCTCCTTCATCTCATCCTCCATCATCTTTGTCTCCTACCATGACCTGATCCACAAAAGGAGCTATCTAATCTGGTGTTAAAACTCCTAGAATAGTAAGTTGATCTAGTCGGTGTGCCTCCCACCAAGCTATGTACACTCTTGTACATCCTGTGTCAATAAAATATGGCCTATCATCCCAAGGCATGGGTTTCATCCCTCTCTAGTTGAGGCATTCCTCAAACAATCCTATAGAATCATCCTAGGTTGATGTCTCTCATGTAATGCAAGGAAGGGTGCACTCCTCGCTTACAATATCCTATTGTTGGCCGAACTACCGCATCACCCGATGTGACAAGTGTTAATCTATAATGTGAATAGTGTGACCCATCAACCAACACTGTGTCTAGAGAAAATGTAGCTATACATCATCCCTCCACCACTTGTATAGTTTATATGGATGCCAGGTAAAATCCATCATCTCATCAATGCAATATCGCTAAAACCACATAGCCCCAACTCTGGTTTAGTGAAGCAAACCCTAATATCTATCAATGTAAGGGTGTTGCTACTGCTACTCCCTAACTCCAAGTGGTTGGAAAGCCACTATGTACTCAAAGCCCAAATATGTAACAAAGTCACGACACTACCTAGGTTCTTGTACCTACGATAAACCCACATGTGAATATCGTAGTATAATTGCTTGAGTATGGTCGACCCCCAGGCATACTACACCCCATCCTTAATGATATAATATAAACATCTAGACTATCCAATGGAAAATCCATGCCCGCTAAGGTCGAGAATCATCCGACCACTAATAAGACCACAAATTTATAACACCAATCATGGGATGTGTTGATTCAGCTTTCTAGCTTGCTCCAATACCATCTGTGTCTAATCCATCAGGAGATCATCGGTCTTGCACATGTGTCATAAGTAATACTCACCGCCATCTAGTCAGTACTCAAGGATAACACCTTGAATTGACACTCATAGAATCTGCCATACATCCAACAATGTGATGGAGGCCTCCCCAGTAGGTAAATGAAAATTCCATGTATCGTTGTGCCAACGCTCCACCAATATCATCATAATCTCTACATGAGCACAAATCCTTGACCATCTTGATACCCAATCCAACCCACACCATGATTTCAAACCCTTATCACTAGTAGATAGCTTGATTTGAATCCTCATAGTGGGAGGCCAACACTCCCACGACTACAGTGGAACAAAATCCTCTTGCACCCATCCAACCAATCATGTCAATCTTTTCTTCTAGATGCCCCTTGTCTTGTGCCTCAGGGCATAACTCAGAAACCCCTCCCTCCTTTTTCTGTATCCCTTTTTTCTATCTCCCCCTTTTAGGGCAGAGGCGACGTTTCTCTTTGTAGAGAAGCCAAACCCACGGGTTGGGCCCCATTTTGCAGAGCGCAAATGACAATCCATAATCCCACTCCCCTTTGCTTCTTCCCCATCCCTGCAGATGCTGATTTCTAGATCAATGCTTGTGCAGGCGACGTCTCGCTTGCGTAGATAGGGATCACCCACATAGGCGGTGATCCCCAAGTGCAAACGTTAATATGACAATCAATGTCTGCACCCTGCTCCCATTTATCCCTCATTAACGACCCTAATAAATGTTAATCTACCAAACTAACAAAGCTAGGTTTGGGGTACATATCGACGGGCCATAATCAGGTGGTTGCTGGTAAAGTAAGACTGTCTCATCATGTTGATCATGGACTAGAATGTGTACCATCTTGCTCCTTCGCTTTAGGCTCTCTATGGATCGGTGAATAGCGAGTGTGACAATGACCCTTCTATGGGCCTCATATGGCCTCTATAAGCCCTTCCTTTTCCCGTCTTATCTGCTTCTTTCTTGCCTTTCCTGAATCTCTTCCTTCCTCCATTTTCTTCCTCTTTTTCATCCTTTTTTATCATTTTTTTTCTTTTTTTGAGAATTTTCTCATAAGTTTTTTAATTTTTTTATTAAATTCTTGAGGGGGCATACCCCCATGTTTCCAACCCGAGGCATCTTTTCTCGTCTTTTCCCCATCGCCAATTTTGTGGCTGCATAAAAGAGAGGCAAAATGTAGATGCTAAAAATTAATTAAATTAATATTTAATTAATTTAGTCTTTCCACATATTTAATCAAATTAATTATGTTAGTCTTCTTCTTCTTAAAATTAATTAAATTATATGTTAATTAATTTTATCACTGCAGTCCTTATGATTAATATATGAAAATTAACTATATTCCTTATTCCTCTAAATCATTTATTCCAATATTCCTTCTAAATCCTAATTAGTTAATTTATTCCAATTAAATAGCTAGTCCTCTTATTCCTACAGATCACCCCCTGTAATCCTATCTCCTAGCCAAATTAGTTCTACTCTAATCATGATTATCATTTCCTCCAATTTTATATTCCTCCACTCATTCACTCTCCTCATGTCCCGTCCGCCTAACTTGCCCACCTGCATTCATAATCCCTCATTAACCCACTTAATTTGTCATCTTAATCATTTGCACATCCCTAATCACCTTGATTAGAGATGGGTCAACTCTTTGCCATAAATAGATTTCTCATTCCACCTTCCAAACCTTAAATGCTACCAATTTTGGCTCTTCCAAGGAATTTCAAATTTCTTGAATCTCCCATGCTACCTCTTCCCAGTAAATTTTTAAATCTTTGTTTTTTCATTCTTCTCACACATCCTCATATTTGGGAATTTTTAATTCTTTTTTTCCTCTCTCAAATAATTTTAAATTCCTTTCCACTCTTCCCAAGGTACTTGGGGAACTCTTCCCCATGTACTTGAGAAGTGTGGAGACAAGAAATGCCTTTATGGCAAATCTCTTGGATCTCCCACTTTGTCCTCTCAATCTTCTCCCTCCTTTCAATCCCAACCCTTCATTCATCTTTGATCCTGACCATCCATTTTGGGCCCCTCTAATCTATAAATTGGAGTCTCCACTCCTCACAAATCATCCACCTTTCGAGTATTGTCATACTGCTACTTTGAGCTTCAAAATCCATCCATAGCACCCTCATTGTGCCAAAATCTTACCATAGCTAATCCATCCTTCATCATCCAATCACTATCATTTTGTTGTGTAGTGGAGAGAAATCCACATTTCCCCAACTCAAGAAGCAAATCAAGTGGAGCATTGGGCGCACACCACTTCAAGCTCAATCAGAGGAGGTGAGAAGAAGGTATTAGGTTATTTGTTCATTTTTAATGCTTCTATTGTGTTTTTATGATTTAGTTTGTGAAATTAACCTTCACTCCATTTTTCTCTCTTCACCCTTGTCTCCTAGGTTTAATTCATGTTATGTTAGATGTTTAAGTTTGTTCATGCTCTATTCTTTGCGAGGTCCTTTTTTGAAGAAGTTTGGTCTTTTCTCTATTTCCATGGCCAGAAATTTGTCATATTTCAGTTGGGATATATGTTTTATTTGCATCTTTAGTTTGGGCAACAAAATTTTGGTCTGATATAGGGCTCGACCCTCTATTATGTAAATTTTTTATTATTATTAATACATTCTTTATGGCTTCGGCCTTTTATTGAGAGAAAACAAAATTAAATTTGAATTTATTTGTAGGCAATAAAAACTATGACAGGTTAATATATATTTTTTAATTTTCTGTAGATTCCTAGGCCAAATTTGACAGTCATCAGACCACTAAACCAAAAAAATTATATTTTTTCAACTGAAGACAATATAGGTTAAATTTTATGAATGAACATGTCAAGGATTCAGGAAAACATAGCTTATCATTCACCATTTCATGAGAATGTTGCCTAACCAAGTCCTTGTTAGCCATTTCAAGCCAACTATATTTTTGGTTTTAACAAAAATAGCTCTATCACAATAGCAAACCAACAAGCTTCATATGCTAACCACCCACCCACCCCTGCTTGAGTTTCTTGGCAACAAAGAAATGATCAAAGCCAACCCCAAGAAGGCTACTTTTCTCCAAATCAACATGCTTGGTTGCATATCCAACCTCAAAATACTGAAGATGTGGAACTTATAAACATCAGAGAGATGCAAAGTATGTTGTTGGACTTCACTAAGCAGTTGAATGAAATCATGAGGTAGGAAGAGTTTGATCTATAGCAGGAGGATTTGGCTTACCAAGCTCACTTCCATTAGGAGGAGTTAAAGAGGCAAAGGAAGCAGTATGAGGAGGGTATTGCAAGAGAAGTGGTTACAAAGGAGGAGCACATGAAGCAATTTATTTCTCAGGTACAAAGGTTATAAGATTAATCAACTTCTTTTCTAAATACATTCTTTGCTCAAGAGACTCCTAGATACAAATTTCCTAGCTTCAAGCCAAGTAAGCCTCACAAATCCTCAAGTAAGTGTGCTAAGTTTGAAATTCCTAGCTTTAAAGAATCCCATTCATTGAAAGATGTTTTTGCTTACACCGAGGCTAGTGTTTCTCAAGAACAACCTACATTCCTTCAAGAAACTCCTTAAGTTTCCCAAGTTTTCCTTCTATGACAACCCTCTAGCCCTATTTTTATTTATGTTTATCCAGGTGGACCTATTGTCTATCAAGAAGATTGGTTCACCAAGCATAAAATGGAAGATTTTCAGGTAGAACAAGAGGAGTCTTTCGCTATTAATACACTTGTTCATGAGGTTCGAAATGAAAAATCAAACTTATTGCAAAAGAGTATCAAGAAAAATGAGCTGAAACAATGGGTTGAAGACCTAGTAATTGACAAATTTGTTTGATGAGCTAATTTGTTTTGTTGACAAGGATGAAGAGGACACAAATTTTATCATCAACGGAAGTTTTAGAGAAATTGGAAGACAAAAAAATATGGTAAGATGTTGATATTTGAAGAGGAGAATGAAGATTTTGTAGTTTGGTTTGATGAGATACCTTCTTTCATTGAATGCAGTGAAGAAAACATTGTTGTGATCTCAACAACAATAGGTATGGAAGATCAAGAGGGTGTAAATCATTGTAAATAGTTTTTGATCCATGATGATAAGCACAAGAATACAATTTTGACTTAAGAAGAAAACCTAAATGATGATTCTTTATTAGAGTTTAAAGAAGACTTTGACAAAAAATATGTTTTGGGATGAGCTAGAGGAATTTTGTTCAAGCTTAGATGTCAAGCCATAATCACATAATTTAGAAAATCATAAGAAAATTCAACAAGCTGAGGAATGAGAGCTTATTGTCCAACGCATGAGCCTTGATATATTTTCAAATCTTCAATGAAATAGTCATGAATTTGAGATAGTATGTGTTATGCACGAGGAAGTTAATGATCTAGTAAAAGAAGAAATGTCCTCAAATATAATAGAAGATTTTTGCTTAAATATTGATAACACGCCATCACTCTCTACATTAGAAAATTATGAACAAAATCACAAAGAAGGAAAACAAAAACCTTGTCTCAACTTGATCCACTTGAATCAAGTCATACCATCCAACATGAAGATGAGGTATAAGTCCACAAACAAGAGATCAACGCTGGAGTTTCAAGTTTTGTTCATTCAATATGTTGTCCAATCGGGCACCTAGATTAGTTGGAATCCAACGAACCATCACAAATAATACCTGCACCCAATTATGAGGTTGTAGTAGTAGAAGAGCATGGACAACTCACTAATACACTCCAAGGCAGCAGTATGAACAATCAAATTAGGTGGGTAAGTGAGTTTATTTTCTTTGTTGAAGAGGTATTGCAAGAACTAGTTCAAAATTTATCTCTTCTTCATCTCTTTTTCATTGTTCAAAAGCATGTAAAACAATCCAAATTGGGAAGAAAAGGAGTCTACTACAATGAACCAGTTAATGGTTTCACTTGAGAAGCTTTCTTGCTAAGTAAGTTTAGGGTAGGTTATCCTTTCTTTTCAATAAGTGTTAATGTACACTATTGAGTCGCTTTCTTCATCCAAGTGCTGAAGCACATTGGCTTTAGTCTTTTGGGTTAGTTTTAGTAGTAGTTTTTAGTCAAAATATTAGAAAAGCTTACCAAATATGTTAGCATATTTTGCCTTATGGTCTATGTAGTCTTAGAAATTTGTTTATGTTGGGAAATCGTGTTTCAAAATGAAAGGAAACAAGTTTTTGTGGTTTTAGGAGCCAAAAAAGAGGGAAAAGAATAAATTTTCAATTTTGGCCTATTTTCAATGTGTGAGAAAAAGAGAAGAGAGAAAAAGGTTTTATTTTATTTATTTTGAGAAGTTCAAAAACCCATGTATAAGGAATTTTAGGGTTTTATGTTAGTTTGCAAAGGGATAAGCCTTTCGTTTCAGGCATAGAGCCAAAAGTTGTTTTTCCAAATTCACCCATGTTGCAAAATTTTGTAACAATAGGGTTCATGAATGCTCTCATACACATTGCAGGATCAAGAAGGAGAGAATGACATGTAAACAACATCTATTCACTCAAACTTATGACACATTGCAAGGTTTCTACTTTGCATCTCACCCATGTTGAAGAATATTAAGAAAACCTAGTATAATGTATGGAGAGTGAGAGTTTTCAACTATTTCATTTATATCTAGCCCATGTAGTAGTTTTATTTGTTGGCATTCACCTCATGAAAGGTATGCCTGGTTTCTAAAGTTTGAACATTTGATGAAGTTGTATACGATGAAAAATGACGATGCCAAACTATTGCAAGACCACAAAGATCCAACCACAACAAAAACCCTAGTCCTATAATAAAACATTCACCATACACCAATGAAGATACCTAAGAACATGTACATCAACAAATTAGGCAATAATACCATTCACATGCCATGTAGGGTTTTAATCTTCATTGTCTCCTATCTCCGTTGATCTTGTTTGATATATTTGCTCTTGAATTTTTTATGTGCGCAAGAGCCCAATGAAAAATTGATTGTGGTTGTGAAGTTGCTTGATCGCAAGAACGCTTGATTGCATAAAGTATTGATTATAATTGATAATGGTGACAAAATCCTCTTATATAGAAGACAATGGAGGGATAAGATTAAGAGGTGAAAGAAATAAATGGTCGGCTAGGATTAAAGGGTAGGTAGAAGAAATAATAAAATGATAAGAGGGTAGGTAGAGGAAAATTAAGAGATAAATGACATGTGTCATGAATAGAAACAACTAATTAATTAATTAAATAAATAAAGATTTATTTAACTAATAGAGGAAGTGGGACCAATAAAAAAATAAAGTATTTATTTAGGGAAAAGATAATTTAAAGAAATAAAAATATTTATTTAAATGAGGAAGGCTAGAAGAGGCTAAATGAATTAAATAAATAAAGATTTATTTAATTAATAGAAGACAGAATAAAATAACTAAACAAATAAAAATATTTATTTAATTAGACATGACAATTTTAGGTGTCTACATTTTGCCCCTCTTTGAGACAATGTTGCTTGTTGTTGTGTTGGCTCAAAGAAGATAAGATAGACTGATACAAAGCTTCCCCAAGACAGGAATGATATTCCCCCTCGAGAGATTGGATGAAAATTGTAGACAATCTCTCGATAAGAAAGAAAGGCTAGAAAGGATTGACATGATAGGTAACAAGGTCACACAAGAAAAAGTGACTGACTCGGGAAGCAAGGAACCAACATGACAGACTAGGGTTAAGCAACCTATATATGCAGGCTCAAAGTAAAACATCCTCATTGGCATCCATAGCACTCAAGAGCTTAGAGTAGAGTAGAGCACCTAGAGAGAAGTCAATAGTACAGGAGAGATGGCAGAGAGGATCCATAGATTTGATCTCATCTGATGACTCAAGCGACTAGATGACATGGGTGAGCCAGTATGTACCCTAACCTTTTTTTGTACATTTTTACATTTATGACACATTTAATGCACTTTAGGAGTAGTTTTACAAAAACATGAAAGTGACATTTAGGCTAGAAACGCGTCTAGGATTCTTTTGAATACATCTGTGATAGATAGGTGTGTCTAGGTGGAGTCTGCACGCGTCTATGTGCACTTTTTAGAGTGTCTGTGATGAGCAGACGCATGTATCTAAAAAGCATGTCTAGGTCTAGCAATGTCGCGTCTATGCTAATAAAGCACATCTATGATGCCAAACTGTGCATAGGTTAGGTAAAATTGCGTCTGCATTGCAAAAATGCGTCTGTTTAAAAAAATGCCAAAATTGACAGTTCTATGATCGACATATGCTGTCAATTGGATAACCTGCTGAGAGGACTCACTCAAACAGGTGCCCTAGGGAAGACAAATTAGAAACAAGGCTATAATTGACAATTATATGATAAACATACATTGCCAATTGGATAAACTACTGAGAGGATTCACTGAACAGGTGCCCTAAAATAGATAGGTTTGCTAAGTTGAGTAGAGGATAAGCCGTCAGATTGATAGTATCCGGCGAGTGCTCTAGCAAAATAAGATAAAATGCAATGTGATAAATGTATACACTAGGATGCAATGCCATGTGATAAACATAAGCACTAGGATAGACAGGATAAGACACGTAGCACTATGTGATGAACATGAGTACCACTAGGATTGACATGATTGGTTTGATTGAATGTAGGAGGACTTGCCCCAGCTAGACTCATGAGAGAGATTCCCATTGACTCGATGATTATGACCAAAGTTGACAAGTGATGATCATGTCGCTATTGATTTTATGGGATTGAGGCATGCTATGTTTATGCCAAATATTCCGAAGAACACATGACCATTGACTTCTCTTGGAGAGAGGTGGCACTCAGAGACGTGCACATTTCATTTGCTAACTAGTGAGATGTGAGTCACATTAGAGGATGTATACAGAATAATACAAATATCGATTCATGGAGATCTAGTAGTATACGATTGGGATGGAGATAGGGACACACACCGACAAGTCTTTAGAGACCCAGATCTAAAGTTGAGACCAGGACATTTTGATGGGGAGGTTACTCTAAGAGAGCTAATTCCTTGTTTAAGGGCAGTCAGATGTTATCCTAGTGGGCTTCATGCATTTTTAATATTGTATTCTAATCAATTTAGACACCTAAGATCTCTAGGAGTGCTCCCAACCTAGGTGTTCTCACTTGTTGCTCAAGCATGGTTGAGATTCACCAAGGTAAATCCAACCTTACACTCTATAAAATCCTAACAAGTGCTTGCAGAGGTTGTAGTAGGTATTTGGGATGTTTTTCAAGGTCAATCAATTGGTTTTGAGTGAAAGTTTCATTCTTTTCCCCATAGCTCCTTCCTTTTCCTATTTTCTAGGCCTAGTAGCCCTAGAGCCCCAATTAGCCCTACCTAACCAGTTTTTGTGGATTTTATCCCAATTTCTCCAAAGACCCACACAAACTATTTTCTGATCAGGATACCCTTTTGGAATTACTTTCCAAATTCTGAATTTAGGAATCTCATTTTGTCCGTATAGGTACGGAACCCGAGAAATGCTTGTTTTAGGTGGTTTTGGGCTTGTTTTGGTCTTTTTCCAAGAGTTAGGTATCTTCCTTGATCTGCCACACCTCCAAATTCACATATATGTTCTGCCACATATCACTTGTTCATCCCAAACACTCTGCAACTCCAACCCTACTCATTCATACAAACACTTGCATAATCTCATTCATTTCCTAACCGGGCTAAGACTGAGCTCGCCTAGGAAATTATGTTCATTGGCCTTTCAATGACCTCAAAATGAAAATAAAAGATATATACACTATACAAAGGTTCCATGGCTCAAGTCCCAAGGGTTATTGAGAAGAACTCAAAGGACTTCAAGCTAGAACCATGTCTGGGCCTCTCAAACCCTTACTCAGGTCGAGAGCTTACAAAATTGGAAACTCAATTCAAACCTGCAAATAAACTAGTCAAATTTCTTCCTGAGAACTACAAGGATATGTACAAAACAACAAGAAAGGTACAACGATGCAATCAATTCATTAAGTACGGATTGTTGCTCTAATTCTTGACAATTGCAATGTAAAACTTAAAAAATGGTCTCAAAATGTATTCCAATCTACTCCAAGCATTGAATAGCCTCATTAAAATGATTCTCAAATATTTTATATGCCATTTTTGGCCTAAATAACTCTCCATCGGTTCCCTAACCAACCCGTTGCACAAAAATGCAAAAAGTTGTTGAACATTGCAAAAAGTTGTCAAGCAACTTTGACAACTTTTGCCAAAAAGTGCATTTTTGCCTTACATGCTTAATTTTATCCTCCAAATAATGTAATATGACTAAAAACCATTACATTGACATGTCTCAATACCAAACAAGGCTATTCAAGGCATTTTTCATCAAAATGCAAGATTTTGCCATTTTAGGCTTATAAGGGCTTACAAGCCAAAACTGAGCAAATGCATTGTCCCAAGGACATTCAACCTACCAAAGCACTAAAAAAACATATTAATGCCATACACCACCTCAAAAAATCCAAAATTCCTCTAGGATGAATGCTCCAAAACTAATCTAGGATGAATTCCATACACCACCTCAAAAGGACTTTTACCGGTGGACCTATTCACACTATCATTATAAGCAAATTCTGCTTGATGGATAATCTGATTCCAAGCTTGACCATACTCTTTTGTTAGTCATCTAAGTAGATTCCCAAGTGTTCTATTAACCACCTCAGTTTGACCATCCGTTTGGGGGTGATAGGCTGAACTGAAAGACAAATTAGTACCTAATCTTTGCCACAAAGTCTTCCAAAAATGACCAATAAACTTTGCATCCCTATTTGACACAATGTTGATAGGTAAACCATGAATCCTAATAACCTCTTTGAAAAATGAGTGAGCAATGTGGCTGGCATCATGAGTGAGCTTGCATGGAATAAAATGTGCCATCTTACTAAACCTATCTACCACAACATAGATGCTATCAAAACCTAATTTGGTTTTTGGCAAACCAACCACAAAGTCCATACTTATACACTCCCATGGCCGGTTGGGAATAGGTAAAGGCTGATAAAGACCAACATTGGAATATGTACCCTTATCTGTTTGACAAACCACACATTTCTCTACATTTCTTCTGATATCTCTTTGCATCTTAGGCCAAAGTAGAATCTTTGGACAAGTTCCAAAGTCTTGTTCAAACCAAAGTGTCCACTCAAGCATCCATTATGCTTTTATTGCATCAAGTTTTCCCTCATAGACCCTCTAGGCACACATAGTTGTCCTCCTTTGAACAAAAGGCCATCTTTCAAGGTGTAATCTACATACTCACTGTGGAAATGGTTTCCAAAACCTTGGCAAACCTCGTAGGCAACAACAAAATCTTCATCTTCTTCACACAAATTCTTGAAGCTATCCACTCCAATGCTTTTGAGCTGCACTTCTTGCACTGTTAGTAATCTCCTACTCAATGCATCAGCTACCTTGTTACATTGTCCTTTCTTGTGTTTGATGGTAAAGATATATGACTGTAGATACTCTACCCATTTAATACGCCTATTGTTTAACTTTTCTGGTGAATTAAGAAAACTAAGAGCTTGATTATCAATGTAAACCACAAATTCCTTAGGTAACAAATAATGCCTCCACTTCCTAAGTGACTGGACAAATGCATACGATTCCAATTCATAGGAGGAATACCTTTTCTTTGCATCATTGAGTTTCTCACTAAAGAAGGCAACCGGTCTATTGTCTTGACTCAAAACTTCTCCAACCGCTATGTTGCTTGCATCACATTCAATTGTGAAGAGTTTGTCAAAGCTTGGTAGGGTAAGTACCGGTTGAGTAGCCACCTTTTTCTTCAGGAGATCAAAACCTCTTTGTGCTTCCTTTGTCCATACAAACTTAGTTCTCACACCTCCCTTGATTGTCTCAAGCATGGGTGCACATATTTCACTGAACCCTCTGATGAACTTTCTATAAAACTGAGCCAAGCCATGGAAACTTCTCACTTCACTTGTTGTCCTAGGTGTAGGCCAACTGATTATGGCTTCCACCTTAGAGGTATCCATCTTCAAATCACTTCTTGAGATTACAAACCCAAGATACACCAATTCATGTTTCATAAACTCACATTTCTCCAAATTGATGGTTAGTTGTTCATCACATAGTTTACTCAAGACAATTTCTATATGCTTAAGATTCCATCTAAGTAAACAACAACAAATTTACCAATGTAGTCCTTGAGTACTTCATTCATGAGCCTCATGAATGTGCTAGGGGCATTTGTGAGTCCAAATGGCATAACAAGCCATTCATAGAGTCCTTTTGTAGTCTCGAAGGCTGTCTTCCATTCATCAACCTCCTTTATTCTGATTTGGTGGTAACTACTCTTAAGATCTATCTTAGTGAAGTATTCAACACCTCCCAAACAATCCATCAAGTCTTCAATTCTTGGGATGGGAAATCTATATCTAATAGTAATTTTGTTTATGGCTCTAGAGTCAGTGCAAAGTCTCCAAGTACCTCCCTTCTTTGGAGCCAAAATGGTGGGTACTGCACATGGGTTGATGCTCTTCCTGATTAGACCATTATCTAGGAGTTCTTGTATTTGCTTAGCTATATCCTTGTTTTGATCCGATGTCATTTTATAAGCTGCCTTATTGGGTAAATAAGCTTCGGGTATAAAGTCTATTTGATGACTTATGGCACGTTGAGGAGGTAATGTAGCTAGTGTTCAATCACTAATGATGTCCTCAAACTGTTCTAGAACCTGTTGCACTTCTTTAGGAATTCTCACCTTCTTCTCCTTGTTGTCCTCTTTTGGCTTCACAACAATGGCAAACCCCACTCCTTCTCCTTCCTTGAGTGTGTTGATGAACTCTTTCTCACCAACCAGCAACACATTAGGACCTTTGGATCTGCCCTCTACTTGGTCTCCTATGGACTGAATTTTGTAGGTGGTTCCATCTTTTTGGAAGGTATAAGCATTGTTCTCTCCATGACGTATTGCCTTTCTGTCAAACTGCCATGACCTACCTAGGAGTAGGTGGCAAGCATCTGTGGGTAAGATATCACATAAGATTTTATCTTTGTAACCTCCAATGGTGAACTCAACCCAAGTTTGTTCATTTACAATAACATGTCGCCCCTTGTTGAGCCATGTAATTCTATAGGGATCACTATGTGAGATTCTTGGAAAATTGAGCTTACTCACCATTTCCTCTGACACTATATTGTTTGTGGATCCTGAATCTACTACCACTCTACATACCTTTCCCATGATCTTATATTTTATTATGAACAAGGATCTCCTTTGGCTAGGTTCCTCCTTAATCGGTTCTTTGATCAAGACTCTCCTTATCATGAGGTTCTCTCCAACCTCTGAATCCAAGCTTACTTTTGAAGCTTTCATGTTTGTTGCATCCTCTTGAGCATAATTTACTCTCCTCTCACCTCCTTGGGATGAAGAAGACTTCTTGAGACATCTATAGGCCAAGTGTCCAAGTTGATGGCAGTTGTAGCAATTCATGGTGGCAAAATAGGACCCTCTTCCTGAGCCACTAGACCTTCCTCTACTAGAGTTGCTAGATCCCCTTCCTCTATAGTTTCTCTTGCTATTGGAATCCCCACTTTGCTCAGCCAACTTGGATTCCCCTTGGGATCTTTGGTCTACACTTCTTCCACCAAAACTACCTCTCTGACCTCTTCCATCTCTTCCCCTACCTCTACCTCTGTTGCTTTTTTCTTGTTTCTTCTTGCTCTTTTCTTCCACTCTTAGTGCCAACTGATAGCACTTGTGCATGATATTGGGGCATAACAAACTTAATTCCTCTTGAATATTCCATCTCAAGCTATTTAAGTATCTGGCTACCTTGATGTTCTCATACTCTATTACCTTGGATCTCAGACACAACTTCTGAAATTCCTCAGTATAGTTGCTCACATCCAAGTCTCTTTGCCTCAAATTTTGTCTCCTCTTGTGAAATTGGATTTCATAATCTTCAGGGATGTATGCCTCTTTCACCTTGGTTAACACGCCCTTCCAAGTAGCTATGGGGTTCTTGCCCTCTTTTTGCCTCTCTTCTTGAATAAATTTCCACCGAGTCAATGTTGCCCCTCTCAATCTAGACTTGGCCACCTTAACCTTTTATGCCTCACTGATTCCATCACATTCAAAATGATTCTCCAATCCCTCTATCCATTCCAGGACTACCTCAGGTTCCATTTTTCCACAAAAAAGTGGCACTCCTTCTAGGGATTTTCCTCCTAAGGCTTATATGGCTTTAAGGAAAGGTTTTTCAGGTAGAATAAGGTCTGGTTCAGGAGTCCTATCCTCTTCTACAACTTCTTTTCCCTTCCCCTCATTGACCTTGATTGTCACTTTCTTGGTTTTATCTTCAACTGCATCGAGTTTGCTCTCCAGTTGTAGCAATCTTTCTCTAAGGAGCCTACTTTCTTCTTCTTGGTCTTCTACCTTATTTGCTAGCTTTGCATTAGTCACCATCATTAAACTATTCTCTCCTACTGATTCAATGTTTATCATATGTTGGCTTCTTCCCAAATCTTGGAAGCTCTGATACCACTATGATGGGGAGGTTACTCTAAGAGAGCTAATTCCTTGTTTAAGGGCAGACATATGTTATCCTAGTGGGCTTCATGCATTTTTAATATTGTCTTCTAATCAATTTGGACACCTAAGTTCTCTAGGAGTGCTCCCAATCCAGGTGTGCTCACTTGTTGCTCAAGCATGGTTGAGATTCACCAAGGTAAATCCAACCTTACACTCTAAAACTCCTAACAAGTGCTTGCAGAGGTTGTAGAAGGTATTTGGGATGTTTTTCAAGGTCAATCAATTGGTTTTGAGTGAGGGTTTCATTCTTTTCCCCATCGCTCCTTCCTTTTCCTATTTTCTAGACCTAGTAGCCCTAGAGCCCCAATTAGCCCTACCTAACTGGTTCTTGTGGATTTTATCCCAGTTTCTCCAAATACCCACACAAACTCTTTGCTGATCAGGATACCCTTTTGGAATTACTTTCCAACTTCTAAATTTAGGAATCTCTATCTGTCTGTATAGGTACAAAACTTGAGAAATGCTTGTTTTAGGTAGTTTTGGGCTTGTTTTGGTCTTTTTCCAAGGGTTAGGTGTCTTCCTTGATCTGCCACACCTCCAAATTCACATATATGTTATACCACACATCACTTGTTCATCCCAAACACTTACATAATCTCATTCATTTCCTAACTGGCCTATGATTGAGCTCGCCTAGGAAATGATGCTCATTGGCCTTTCAATGACCTCCAAAGGAAAATAAAAGCTATATACACTATACAAAGGTTCCATGGCTCGAGTCCCAAGGGTTATTCAGAAGAACTCAAAGGACTTTGAGCTGGAACCATGTCTGGGCCTCTCAAACCCTTACTCAGGCCTAGAGCTTAAAATTGGAAACTCAATTCAAACATGCAAATAAACTAATCAAATTGCTCCCTGATAACTATAAGGACATGTAAAAAACATCAAGCAAGGTACAACAATTCAATCAATCCATCAAGTATGGATTGCTGCTCTAATTCTTGACAATTGCAATGTAAAACTTAAAAAATGGTCTCAAAATGTATTCCAATCTACTCCAGGAATTGAACAACCTCATTACATTTATTCTCATATATTTTATATTCCATTTTTGGCCTAACTAACTCTCCATTGGTTCCCTAACAAACCCTTTGCAAACAAATGTAAAAAGTTGCTCAACGTTGCAAAAAGTTGTCAAGCAACTTTGACAACCTTTGCCAAAAAGTGCATTTTTGCCTTACATGCTTAATTTTCTACTCCAAATCATGTAAGATGACTAAAAAAAGTTACATTGACATGTCCCAATGCCAAACAAGGCTATTCAAGGCATTTTTCATCAAAATGCAAGATTTTGCCATTTTAGGCTTACAAGGGCTTACAAGCCAAAATTGAGCAAATGCATTGTCCTAAGGACATTCAACCTACCAAAGCACTACAAAAACATATTAAGACCTAAGAAAAGACTCTTATTCACCACTCCAAACCAACCTATGAACAAACACACCAAAATGAAGAAACTGGACTCAAAAATAGGTGCTCCTGCACCACATTTGAGCTAGCATGTCATGTATTCCAGCGGACGAACATTGGCAATGGTGTTAGTGGGCATGATCAGCGGGTATCTATCTCCTAACAGGGAAACACACTGACTTTCAATTGGATGGGGGAGGACACTAGAGATCCTACTCACTCAAAGGAGGAGATTTGCTTGGGGGCCCTGTGTACTAGCACACCTGTACCATGAGCTACATTTGTTTGTTTACCTCGGTGGCTATGGGTTAGGGTGTGGTTTTACTCTACTACAGGTTTGGGATTATGAGCATATCACTATGATGAGGCCTATTCATTGTTGTCTTGATGATGATTGTAATATATCCATCATATGTTGTCATTGATGAAACACACACACGTGTTTATATTGTCTACCGGTGTAACTTCAAGTTGTTTATTCTACAACCGGTATGCTAGAGGTTATAATAAGAGGTTTATCTCTAACTGGTACTTTGTGATAACCGGTATATGCATAGAAGACAACCAGTGGATACACATTAGTTGACATCAAGATGAAGATCAAGCGGAGATTATATTAGGAGATTCAAGGATAACGATTCATATATTTAACTCTAACCGGTATTGATTGTTCCAACCGGTATTCATTGATTTTGTGATGAGTTAGCACAAATCATGATGAGTTATCCCACCAACAAATTTTGGTGGTATTTTTGTGATGAGTTATGATCACTTGACCAGATACACTGCACCTAGGAAATTGTGTTATTTCTTTGGGCCGACATGAAATCTTAATGTCTATATATTGACATAACAATGAATTATTTCATATGAGTGAAAGTGATATGTTGTGTGCGAAAGTCAAAAGAGTTAAGTTGTAGAGTATGTAGAAGAGCAGTGTTGAATATGTTTAGAAGGATCTAATCAAGCAAGTATTGTTCTACTCAGACTGATCAAACCAATCCTGTCGTTTTCTAACAATCACAGTAGAATTCAAATCCCCTAACCGGGTAAGCTCTAACAAGCTTCTTTGTACAAATCCTCTAACAGGGTGATCCATTAGTTTGGGTTCAAAAATCCTCCACCGAGGTTCCTCCTAATAGGGTACTACCTTTAACAAGGTATAAGCTTCTAATCAAGCTTTGGGATCTCTAACAAGATTCGCTCCTAGCAGAGCACTTTGTAGACCCTAACCGGTCAGTTATCTATTACTACAGATAGTTAACTTGTGAGTTCCATCTCACAGTGGTTTTTACCTATTTGGATTTTCCACGTACAAACACTTGTTTTATGGTGGATGTTGTTATATCATTTTGGATTACATGCATTGTGTTTAAAAGTTTTGTTAAGTTCATCTACCGGGTAGTGTTTGAAGTAGTTTTATTTTTGGTGTCATTGATTCACTCCCCCTCTTAGTGCTTTTCAAGTCAATCAATTGGTATCAGAGCCTAACTTCTTTAAAACCTAATCGCTTAGAAGGGAGCCTTGAAACCACCATGGGGGACATGAGCTACTTTGAGATGGCTACAGAGCTAGAAGCTAGCAGAAATGAGCTTGAAACCCTTAGGGTAAAACTGAAAGCTTCACAAGTCAAAAGGAGAGAGCTAACTGAACAACTATTAGATATATCTGACAATATTTCTTCAGATGAGGCCAATATTGATGCTTTAGTCGAGGAAGTTGAAAAGTTAAACGGTGAAAAACTAAATTTGAGGAAAGAACTAGAAGGTCTTACTATTCGCATGAGTATGGAACTAGAAGCCAGAAGAGTTGCTGAAGATCTTATCAAGGAAATAGATCAAGAGATTGCCAAGATCAATCGAGAAAATGCTACCTTGCATGAGCATTTGAATGCTGAAAGAGAAGAGAAGGAGAACTTACAGCTAGATCTTGAGTTAGCATCATCTCTAAGAGAGAACCTGTCAAAGTATAATGAAGATCTCACCAAACAACTTACCGAAGCTAATGGGAAACTGGAAAAGTTCAACAAGATTTCTACCTTGCTTGAAGAACAAATTCAATCACAAAGGATGAAAGGTGATACCTCTGGACTTGGTTTTCACACATCTGAGAAAGGTGAATCCTCTGGTACTAAGAGCAACACTCTTAAGAATAAATCTGCTCCTAAGATCAAGAAGCCTATCGGTAAGAAGTTCTTTAAACCCGTTTGTTTTGTTTGCCATAAACCTGGTCACACTGCAAATGTTTGTAAAGACAAACCTAACGAAAATGCCAGCTACAATACTAATGCTAGGTATGTGTCCAAGAAATTTGAAGGTCATTGCTTCACATGTAGAATGTATGTACATAGATTTGTTGAGTGCAGATATGGAGCAAATAATCTTGTACCACATATGCATCCAAGACTGAATGGCAACTGGATGAGAAATTTTGACAACTGGGTCAACATGAACTGGCAAAGATCCTACGGCAACCAATTCAGTCCATTTGAGATAGAAAAGGTAACAAATGTCATTTGCACCATCTGTAATAACTTTGGTGATGTGGCTATGAACTACAGAAGAAGAAATGGGAGAGGAAATGCAGGACCTTGGAAATCATCTGGTATGGCCTACTATCACTGTAACAAACCGGGGCACTTAGCAAAATTTTGTAGAGACAAAAATATCAAACCGGCCAATTCTTCTAAGGATCAGAAAGGAAAGCAAAAAGTTCATGTTGAAGAAACCAAAGAGGAAATGAATCAGATATGGAAGAAGAAAAGTGATGACTCCCCCAGAGAAGAAACTATTCCTTCACCCAATGAAGAGAACATTGCACCGGTGAATTAAGCCTTTTAAATATGGCTAAGGGGAGCGTAACGGTAAATCCACCTCCTGACCCCTTGAGATGAATGAGCGGTAAGAGAATTTTGAAACATGAAATTTTGATAACCTTTTTATCAATATGTTATCAATCGATCTTCGCCTTGAGCAGTGAAATCGGGGTTTGTAACCCTAACAGGCGAGCATTTAATGCAGTAGGTAAAACAGATAAAAGCAAGTTTTTACTTTGTCATTTTTACCCTAACACATTCGAGAAAGAAATTTGGAGTGCTTGTCGAGCTAAAAGAGTTTGTTGGCTGATAACTCTCGTAGTTGCATTGTGATTTGCAATCAAGTTGATTTGAAGGTTGCAGAAGATCGAACTGGTGTGCACTTGGGCGTTCAACCGGTAAACGAGGCAGCGTGCGTAAGAAAAGTTATTTCTTTAAAAATAATACTTTGAATCTTGTTCATCTGAAATGGCATCATCTTCAAAGATGGTAGAGAGGTTAATGATTACATTTGAGCCAATGGAAGTTGTAGAGGCAGAAAAAATTGTGTCGTATAATGCATTATCACAAGTTCCTAGTGGATTTTTAGTAAAAGAAGATTTGTCAAGTTATATTGATTGTAAGATAGAGGATCTAGGATCACTATACATTTACACTCAGCTAAAATCCCTCTCTGATGAGAATGGAAAGATTCAAACACAATATGCTAGGGTTTTCAAGAAAGGTTTTCACAATGCCTCTTATTTTCTAGAAGATTTTGAGGAAGAGCATATTAGAATCATTTTGAGTCAGGTTCATGGAGAGAACATTTACTTAGAGAGAACACACGCAATTACCAAGGAAGCCATTCAGGCTGCAAGTGGTTATTTCTCAACCGATGAAGTACCTGAGCTGAGACGAATTTCAAAAGAGATGGTATTCTCAACCAATTCAACATCCGATAAACATGCTTTTTCTGTTAACAATATCAGAGACCTAGCGGTGAAATTGGCAACAATGGTGATAGGCTACTGGGTATTTTACTCCAGTAGACTAAATAGTGTGCCATTTGCAACAATTCACACAGCTTATAAGATGATAGTTGAAAATGCAGATTATGATCTTTGTGAGGCTATTAGGAGACAATTGTTTCTAAATTTGCAATCTATCAAAAAGGATAGCAAGACTAAAGTTCAAGTATGGACAGCTATTGGTCAGGTTATTCTTTTATTTTCAAAATTTGCTACCGGGAATAAGTGATATTGAATGGTCAAAGGACCTACTGGTATCTGCACAAATCAAGAACAACATCAAGGTTGTAAAGAATACTTTCCCTGCTACTATGAATAAGTATTTCAATGAGTTTCAGAAGAAGATGAGCATGAGAATGAGATTGCCAAAAGATGTGGTAAGTCATTTTGCAAAAGACATTGTTTTCACAATTACCACTGATTTTTGTTTGATGCAAGCAATTGAGCCAAGGAAAGAAGAAATGGAAGATATGAGAACCATGAATTACTCGTTGGTTATGCTAATAACCTATTAGCATCTCCTAAAGATAAAAATAAGGCAAAACTGGATATTGTGGTATTCCAGAATGCACAAGCCAAAACCAATATTGCTCCTGCCACAAGTGGGAAAGGAAAGAAAAAGAAAACTAATGAAGCACCTCCGACGATAGAGAATACAAGGGTGACTTGGAGTATCCAAACCAAAAAGGAACCGACACCTAAAGTCTATACAAAGAAGGAGAATGTGACAAAGAAAAGAGGTCGGAAGTTAATTCTTCAAGAAGAATATGAGGGGACTGACACTAAAGAAGAACCTAAGAAGAAGAAAGCTATCAGTAGAGTAGCAAAGACAATAAAGGAAGTGCCAAAGGCAACTATGCCTATTGATATAGCAACTTACAATCCTGATACACATTTTGAAAGAACAATGAACACATTAGGGAGGAACAGGTTTGACAATGTCAAAGAGCATTTTGATTCCTTCACTGAAGATGAGAAGAAGCAAGTCATTCAATAGGTAATCACTCATTTGTGTCATTATAGTAGATATCCACATGATCTTGAAAAGGATATCTCAAATTCTTTGTACACTATTTTGTTAGATAAATGGGAGGAAGCAATAAAATTGGAAAAATAAATCATTAATGATTTTCCTGAATTTTCTAAAGATGAAATTAGTGCTTTAGTCTATCGGTACAAAGCTCAGTTTATGTTCAAAGAAAGGAGATTGAAACTACTTAGTGGAAAGAGGGCAATTATTGAAATTGAGACCCATCGAATAGCCTATGAAATCAAATGGATGGAAGAACTCATCCATTCCTCTAAGAATGAGGAAGATGTTGTTAATCGACCGGAAATGGATGAAGAAGAGATTGTACAAGCTGATGAGGTCTATCTTGTCAAGAAGAAGGATGAAACCATTATTCATGTTATTGATGATGTTCAGGATTCAGTTGATCTATCTAGAGACAACACTACACCAGATATGGAACCTCCTGCAATCACTGACTTACAAATTACTTTAGTTGAGCAACTGACAACTCAACCAAAAATGGACAATCCACTAGAAACAAAACAATCAGAGAAAACCCAATCCCCGCCAGTCTTACAAGATACTCAGAAGGAGTCTATGGAAAATGTTGTCACACAGACTTCTGAACAGGAAGCATAGAAAAATCTAGAAAAAGCAATCATTAAGGTTACATCCTCTGAACCGACAAATCCATTAGTCACTCTGCAGACTTATGATGATGATTATTATTCATTAGGAATTTCAGGGCCTATCATTTTTGACAACATGAGCGCATCTGAAATGATGAAGATTGCAAGTGTTATGCAATCTAGAGCGCATAAGAAGAGACTTAAAGAGCAAAGGGTTGAAGCTAAAACTATTCAAAATGCAGTAGATATTTTATCTGGTCTACTACCGGAAACTTCTACAGCACATCTGACATCCCCTATTAACAAACTTGGTCAGTTGGTTACTGATGCATCTGATCAAATCAAGTCAGTTAAAGAAGTGGCACTAACCTATGCTGAGAAAAGTCACAAGAATAAGTATGGGGAGAAACTAGAAAAGGACATTGATACTTGCAAAATGGCTTTGTCACATAATAAAGATTCATTGAGCAAAGCTATTGAAACAGGAGGAAAGTATCTTGCTTCTACCTCTAATGTTTCATTTTGTTATTCTGATATCACAAAAAGACAAATACAAATAGAGCAAGAGCTAGAAATGATATGCAATGCATATATTTCACTTCAGGATTGGTCAAAATATCGGCAACTTGGTCTTCCCCCTTGCAATAGAGGAGTGAAACTTGCTTGTCTTCAATTTGTTCTCTAATAAAGTGGTGTTGGAGAGCAATGTGTTTTGTCCTTATATGAAAAACTGGATTTTTAGCCAAGGCAATGGCACTTTGGTTGTCACAATACAATTGAGTTGGTTCGTGTTGAGGTAGACCCAAATCTTCAAGTAGTCTTCTAAGCCACAAGACTTCTTTGGAAGCATTAGTGCATCGTTTGTACTCAGCTTCAGTGGATCCAAGAGAGGTAGATTGTTGCTTTTTACTATTCCAAGAAATTGCTCCTGAACCAACAAAAAAACAATAACCACAAGTAGATTTCCCATCATTGGGATCTCCACCTAGATCGGAATCAGTAAAACCTTTTAAAGTAAAGTCAGAATTTGCATCATAAAACAAACCTACATTAATAGTTCCTTTAATATATCTTAAAATTCTTTTAGCAACTTTAAAGTGTGTTTGTTGAGGTTTAGACATGAATCTTGAAACCAAACCAACACTATAAGCAATATCTGGCCTAGTAAGAGTTAAATAATTTAAACTTCCAACTAATTGTCTATACAAAGTAGGATCAACAAGAGGAGTTTGCATATCAAGCATTAACTTAGTGCCTAATTCAATAGGAATTGAAACATGATGAGCATCATTCATTTTAAACTTATCTATGAGATCTTGAGCATATTTACTTTGAGATAAGAAAATTCCTTTAGAGGTTTGCCAAATTTGCATTCCTAAGAAATAATGTAAAGGACCTAAATCAGTCATTTGAAATTTTTGATTAAGTTGAAACTTAATATCAGAAATCAAAGTATTGGAACTTGAAGTAAGAATCAAATCATCTACATACAAGATAATAATTATAATATCATCTTCACTATGTTTAATATACAAGTTAGGATCATTTTTACTTCTAATAAAGCCTTGAGAAAGAAAGAATTCATTAATCTTTGAATACCACTCCCTAGGAGATTGCTTTAATCCATAAATTGATTTCTTTAATTTACAAACTAAGTGTGCACTACCTTCTTTAATAAAACCAGGAGGTTGAGACATATAAATTTCCTCATGTAAATCACCATTAAGAAAAGCACTTTTAACATCCATTTGGTGAATAGGCCAATTCATTCTAGAAGCTAAAGCAAGCACAAGTTTAATTGTAGGCATTTTAGCAACAGGAGCAAAAGTTTCAGTATAATCTAAGCCTTCAATTTGAGAAAAACCTCTAGCAACTAATCTAGCTTTAAATTTACTAACTTGATTATTAGCATTCAATTTGGTTTTATAAAGCCACTTGCAAGAAACAAGATTTTTACCATGAGGCAAGGGAACTAAATCCCAAGTTTGGTTAGAAATTAGAGTATCATATTCTTCCTTCATTGCTTTTTGCCAATGTGGTTGATTTTTAGCTTGATCAAATGTTTTAGGATCATTAGAATTCATAATAGTAGTCATTAAAGCATAATTACAATAATTAACTCTTCTAGCTTGAAGTCTATCCATTCTAGCTAAGTATTCATCACTATCTTGAATTAAAGATTTAAACCATTTAGGTCTTCTTTTAGAAGTAATGGATTCATCACTAGAAGAAGAGTCATGAGAAGTAGAGTGATTATTATCATCATCAATATCACTAGAAGGAATAGAAAGAGATGCATTAGGAGTAGGGTTAAGAGAAGGAGGTTGGTCCTCCACAAGCACAACTTTGCTTTGAGCAAGTTTATCATCCTCTACTTTAGAACAATCATGAATGCCTTTTTCTGCAATACAAACATCTCTTGCAACTTTTACCTTGTTAGTAATAGGATTGTAAACTCTATAACCTTTAGTATTTTCATCATAACCAACAAAATAAAAGGAGAAGATTTAGCATCTAATTTTTTTCGTTTCTCCTTAGGTTTGTGAACATAAGCTATGGAACCAAAAATTCTTAAATTCTGCAAATTAGGCTTTCTACCAGACCAAGCTTCTTCAGGAGTTTTATCCTTTAAGGCTTTGGTAGGTGTTCTATTAATTAAATAAGTTGCACAAGCCATAGCTTCAGCCCAAAACTTGTAATCCATATTTTTAGCATGCAATAAACATCTAGCCATTTCAACAATTGTCCTATGCTTCCGTTCTGCCACACCATTTTGTTGTGGTGTATAAGGAACGGTAAGCTCATGTTTAATTCCAAAAGATTTCAAATAAGCATTAAATGCATTATTGACATATTCTCTTCCATTGTCAGTACGAAGAATCTTAATTTTAGAACCAGATTGCCTTTCTACAAACATATGAAATTCAGTAAACACATCAAGCACTTGATCCTTACTATGAAGGAAATATATCCATGTTCTCCTTGAAAAATCATCAACAAAGGTAAGTGCATACCTTGAACCTTGGATGGAGGGATTCTCCATGGGACCTAAGAGATCACTATGAACTAGATGCAATTTAGTATATGCCCTCCAAGATTGACCATGAGGAAAGGGTTCCCTATGCATCTTACCACTCATGCAACCATTGCAAACAATTTGAGAAGGAACAATACTAGGCAATCCATCAACCATATTTTCTTTTTGCATCAATGAAATATAATCAGAATTGAGATGGCCAAGTCTTTCATGCCATATAGTAAAATCAACAGTAGTAAGCAAAGAATACTTTGGAGGAGCAAATTCATAGAACTTGAATAAGTTATCACTATCCATTTTAGCAGTAGCAATAACATGATTAGTGTTTGGATCAATGATATAACATATGCCCCTATAAAAGTTAATCTTATAATCTTGACAAAGTTTAGGAACTGAAATCAAATTTGATTTTAATTCAGGAACATAAAGAACATCATGTAATTTCCCATTAGGAACATTCACATCACCAATAGCTTCAACTTTACAACTATGATTATTAGCTAATTGAACAGGAATATTAGAAGTATCGGGATGCAAAGATTCAAAACATTCTTTATGAGAAGTAACATGTTGAGATGCACCAGAATCAATAATCCACTCAAGTGGTTGAGAAACATTATAAGTACATGTAAATGCATGACGAGATGAATTACCATTATTATTACCTTTCTTATAATGAGATTTATGTTGATTATTTTGATTATTTTGATTCATGGGCTTTTTACCATTTTGTTTCTTAAAACAATTATTAGTAATATGTCCATCTTTCCCACAATATGTGCAATGGGGTCTTGTTTGAGAATTATTCCTTTGATTATTGTACGTATTATTATGATTATTATTATGAGAATTGTTATGATAGGATTTAGAATGAGATTGATAATTAGAAGATTTGTGATTATTATTATGATTATTATTATGATTATGATTATGTTTATTATTATTGGATCTAAAATTATTATTATGATTTTGATTTTTAGACATAAAAGCATGTTCACTACTTTTAAGAGTACCAAATTGAATTAATTTAGCTTCCTCTTGACGCAATAAATTACGAAAAATATCATATGTTAATTGAGTAGCTAAGCTAGGAATAGCAAGTTGAGCATGAATATTCGTAATAAATTGTTGAAATTGACGAGGAAGACATTTTTTAAGAATAAGATGAATTAAACGTAAATCAGCTAGAGTAACTCCTAAACCAGTTAATTGACTATTAACAGAATCAAACTTTAATAAGAATTCATCCATAGTTTTAAAATCCGTATACCTTAGATCTTCAAGTTGATCTTGAAGTTGAATTTTTCGGGATTCATTTGAGCTATCATAAGTTGTTTTTAAAATTTCCCAAGCTTCATGCGCTTTTGTACAATTTCCAATTAAAACATACAAATCAGGAACCATTGAAATACCAATTAAACCAAGTGCTTCCTCATTTTGAGCCTTCCATCTATCTAGGTCGGCTTGAGGAGCAGTTGTAGCGGGTTCAAAGGTTTTATCAGTCACAACATCCAAAAGGTGTTTGAAACGAAAAATAAACGAGATATGTGTTTTCCATGAATGATAATTGGAACTATTTAATTTAATTTCCGGAATTAATGTAGACATGATAGCAAAATAATGAACAAATTATGCTTAATATTGAAAAAAAAAAAAAAAATGCCCTCTTGGATAAAAATGAAAAAAAAAATTTAACCTCCTCGATTAAAAACTAACCAAATTTGATTAAAAAAATTTTTATTTTATTATTTTTTTTATTTTTTTTAATTTTTTTTAAAAATATTTATGAAAAAGTTTTCAAAACTTTATGATTATCTAAAAAATGTTATATTAAAAAACTTTAATTAAAAAAAACTATTAAATTACTTTAATTTTAAAAAAATAAAAAAACTTGTTAACTTTATTATGTGAAAGAGTCTTAAAATAAACTAAAGGAAACTTTCATATATGTGAGAGAATCTTAAAAATAAATTTAACTTTTTAATCTATATAAACCTGTATAACTTTGGAAAGAAACCTTCAATTAAACTTTATACTAGTTAAATGTTATAATATAGACAAAACTTTTTAAGATTCGAATGAATGATAATGAAAAGAAAAGAAACGGTTATGCACTGAGTTCTACAGTCTGCTTCTGAATTTGGTAGAAGAGAACAGATACGTTACTGCACAGGTGACAGAAAGGAGCAGAAACTCAACGGGTGTAACTGGAGAATCTAATCTAGGTTGGTTTACAGAAAATAACAGATTGCAAGCTTTAAGCACCTTAACGCAAGTTTGAGAGATAATAAGGTTAGAGAACAGAGGCGTACTTGGGCCAATGAGCCTCCGCAAGAAGCAAGAAGCATGAAGCATAGAGTATGATACCAGCAACCTCGTTTCTTAACGTAACTAAATGCCACGGTGCAGAGAAAGGCCGAGGTTTTACTGAGTGCCTTACAAATCTGAGAAGCTCAGTTGGCAGGTAGTGAACAATCAAAAAATGAACCGGTAACCACCAGCGTTGCTGAAGTCTTCTCTCGCATTGATCACAAGTTTGATCTCATGTATGCCAAGCGTGCCTTCGTGCACTGGTAAGTTGGTGAGGGTATGGAAGAAGGAGAGTTTTCTGAGGCACGTGAGGATCTTGCTGCTCTGGAGAAGGACTACGAAGAAGTTGGAGCTGAGTCTGCTGAAGGCGATGAAGATGATGGCGAGGAGTACTGATTTTTCTAGGGTTGATTAGTATTAGTAATCGAAATTAGTATACTATATAATTGGCTTTTGCTGACAATTATTTACAGACCAATACTCATTGGTTTTATCATGTAATGGGTAATTTTCGGGTTTTGTCGATGTAATGGTATCTTTGGACGTGTACTGGAGCTATGAACTTGGAGCCAGATGCTTTTAGAGGGTTCAAATTTCCTGCTCAGGTTCGCTTTCATATTCATAAAGACTGCTTACCATTGGGTGAAGATATTTTCAAGAAAGCAATCAAAGATAACTACAATGAGAAGAACAAATTTAAGTTTGAGCTTAATCCTCAACAGGTGAAGAGACGTAGAAGTTTTAGATAAAGTATCTCTAAAAAAATATAAGCAAAAAGTTACAGATTAGATTTGAAAGTTACAGATTAGATTTGAAATCAATAGATAACTAAGGAGAGAAAGTTACAGATTAGATTTGAAATATAAACAGAAGAGGCAAAATATAATAGAGATATAAGAATACACAGATATCAAAGCTAAAGATAATGGTTATTCTGATAAGAACAACTATTAAAAACTTAAATTTTTCCTCTCAAAGAAACAAATTATGAGAACTAATGCAATGTAATAATAAATCAGATTTGGCGGCAAGCCGACCAAATAGATTAAGGAGGCTGAGTTTGGCGGTAAACCTTCCAAACTATTCACACTAAAAAAAAATAGAAACTTTGGCGGCAAGCCTTCCAAAGACACAAATTTAAACCAGCAAGAGGAAACTTTGGCGGCAAGCCTTCCAAAGCCCTTTTTTTAATAAAAAATAAATAGAATAGAAGATTAAACCTGCAAGCAAACTTGTTAACAAGTTTGAAAAAAAAAGTTTAATCTGAAACCAAAACCTGCACAATAGAAAATATTAGAAAAAGAACTTCTTCTCCTCTCAAGAATGCCTCCAACAAGGTGAACTCCACAGAATGGTAACCTTCATCAATGTCAACTTAAAACAAGGATTAGAAACCTGCTCTGATACCATGAAAGGAGATACAAGAGCAAGGAAAGAAAAATAAAATCCAATAAAGTTTATTGATGAAGTAATTGTTACCAAGAGAAAAGAAAAAACCTTGGAGCATCACCCAAATGTGAAGAAGGAGGCACAAGAACTTTTGAAAGAGGAAAAGCAAAGAAAAACCCCTTGTGATATTATGAATGAGGCAATGCCTAAAATGAGAGAGAGAGAGAGAGCAAGAAGCTCTTTACAATATTGTCATTAAGAAGAAATGAGAGAGGAGACATCTCTTAAATAGAGATGAGGAGAGGAGTTACAAAGTAACTCCCAAATCTATGAATGCCACCATTCATAAAATGTGTGTGCCATGTGTCCACATCCTCTTATGGAGGAAATCTAATATTCCTTAATAAAGGAAAATAAAAGAAATGACTTGTCCTCACACATGCACTAGAGGACAAATTACATGTAGGAATTCCAAAGGAATATCCTAAACTAAATACAAATAAACCTAAGCTAAGTAAAGATTAAATATTCTAACAATGAGACTAGCTGATGCATGAATTTTTTTGTTCTTATTGTATATGTTGAACACTTTGATACAATTTTTCTGTATATATGTGTATATATTTTTTACTTTTTCAATTTGGCATTGTTGTCAAAGGGGGAGCAGAAATATGGATGTGTATTTTTGAAAATTTTGTTTTGTATGCACACTTAGAGGTATTACTGTAAACTTTTCTTAAGTGTTGCCATCAATGCCAAAGGGGGAGATTGTTGGCTTGATGATGATTGTAATATATTCATCATATGTTGTCATTGATGAAACCCACACACACACACACACACACACACACACATGTTTATATTGTCTATCAGTGTAACTTCAAGTTGTTTATTCTACAACCGGTATGCTAAAGGTTATACTAAGAGGTTTATCTCTAACTAGTACTTTGTGAAAACTGGTATATGTATAGAAGACAACCAGTGGATACACATTAGTCGACATCAAGATGAAGATCAAGCGGAGATTATATCAGGAGATTCAAGGACACCAGTTCATATATTTAACTCTAACCGGTATTGATTGTTCCAACCGGTATTCATTGATTTTGTCATGAGTTAGCACAAATCATGATGAGTTATCCCACCGACAAATTTTGGCAGTATTTTTGTGATGAGTTATGATCACTTGACCAAATACATTGCACCTAGAAATTTGTGTTATGATTTCTTTGGGCCAACATGAAATCTTAATGTCTATATATTGACATCGCAATGAATTATTTCATATGAGTGAAAGTGATATGTTGTGTGCGAAAGTCAAAAGAGTTAAGTTGCAGAGTATGCAGAAGAGCAGTGTTGAATATGTTTAGAAGGATCTGATCAAGCAAGTATTGTGCTACTCAGACAGATCAAACCAATCTTGTTGTTTTCTAACAATCATAGTAGAATTCAAATCCCCTAACCAGGTAAGCTCTAACAAGATTCTTTGTACAAATCCTCTAACAAGGTGATCCATTAGTTGTAAGGAAGTTAAGTAGCGGAAACAACTTCCTACACTAACCTTGAGAGGAGGGTAATGCAAAACTTTTTCAGATCGTTACAACAGTTACAAAAAAATAGAAATAGATATAATAGCATTCATACCACAACACAGTGATTTACGTGGGGAAAACACTTTCGGGAGAAAAACCCCACACTCCAAAAGCAGCTCAATATTTTATTCAACAATCAAAAACAGATTACAACATACTTGCAGAGCAAGCTCTTCGCAGGAGTACCACTAATCAGCGATTCAGAGGCAACTCAATAGCCATAAGACTCTCTTACACCCAACCTCTATCTCACACACCTCATAAATAGGAGATACAATACAAGAAACCGTCAAACGGTATTACAAAACCATGGGCTAAAACCACCCAATAAGGTGTAGCCGACCTTATCTCCCTTCTAGATGCCCTATGACATGTTAAAGCACACATCAACACGTGTCGCTCCCTTTTACAGCTCATTTATGTATCCGATACAAATTATTTTTCCTATTTCAGGAGTACAAACTTCCGGAGGCCATAACTTGAGAACCAGGTGTCCGATTGACGAACCATTTGAAGCGTCGGAAAGCTCGCGAAGTGCTCTATCACCTCATAACCCACTGCGCTGATTATGACCACTTTTCAGGGCATTTCGGAGCCTCTAAAGCCCCAAAAATTAAGTTTAAACATTTTATCACACCCCTCCAAGACGAAAACTTTAATATCTTCAAAACTAGCTGTGACCTTGCGACGCAACTTTACTGGAATGCTTATCTAGCCAACCAGAAGCTTCAGGGAGAGTTTCGCACCATTTCATGCTCAAATGAAAACTTACTATAAATAGTAACCTCGCATAAATGCAAGGTTGAGACACCATTTTTTCCCAACATTAGTTTGGGTTCAGAAATCCTCCACCGAGGTTACTCCTAACAAGGTACTACCTTTAACAGGGTATAAGCTTCTAATCAAGCTTTGGGATCTCTAACAAGATTCGCTCCTCGCAGAGCACTTTGTAGACCCTAACCAATCAGTTATCTATTACTGCGGATAGTTAACTTGTGAGTTCCATCTCACCGTGGTTTTTACCTATTTGGGTTTTCCACTTACAAACACTTGTGTTATGGTGGATGTTTTACTTATTGTGGATGTTGTTATATCATTTTGGATTACATGCATTGTGTTTAAAAGTTTTGTTAAGTTCATCTACCGGTTAGTGTTTGAAGTATTTCTATTTTTGGTGTCATTGATTCACCCCCCCTCTCAATTCTTTTCAAGTCCATCATTGATTATAGGTTCAGAGGGCATGGTCAGGCATATGTCCATTTATATAGCATGATTACTTCCTAGCCATAGATTGGGAACTTAGAGTATTGGTGGTGGGTGATCGACGATATAGACAGTGTTACATGGTGGTCGTACATTGATTGTGAGGACTGGGAGGAGGACACTACAAAGGTACCATTTTGTTTTCGCAACAAATATCTCATCGAGAGGACTCCTTATATTTTGGACAAGAATTTGATAGACAGGGTCACTTGACAGTTCAACGGGAGACACCGGATGCCACGGGGATTAGGGGAGTTTTCTCAAACAGTTAGAGAGCAGGTTCACTCAGGGCCAATTTTGTCATATAATGTGGCAGTTACCCAATTTAAGGAGATGGTACCTATGCCATGGGATATGCTACCAGATGTTGTTGATGCAGGGATGGATGATGAGTACACAACATATTTTGAGACACATCATTTTCCTAGATTGATAGATCCAGGGGAGCCCATACCACCTATAGAGGAGGAGGATGATGATGAGGATGGAGGTGGCCGATGGAGGAGGCAGAGGAGAGGAGGAGGATGATGATGAGGATGGAGGTAGCCAACAAAGGAGGCAGAGGAGAGGAGGGGTGAGGAGGATTGTCCAGGGGAGAGGAGGACAAAGAGATGGAGGGCAAAGAGATGGAGGAAGGGTAGAGGGAGTATAGGGAGGTGGAGAGAAAGGCAGACCACCGAGGCCACCCAGAGGGAGGGGAGGATAGATATTACACGTTCTGCTCAAGCATCAAGATAAGTATAGGTTGGACAAAGTCAAGAAAAGGGACAGGATGGACAGGTAGAGGGAGCCCAGGGAGGAGACGAGGAGGAGGATAATCTTCTCATGTTGCAAGAGCTCACTCAAGGATATGTTGATGAGATCGACGATCTCAAGAGAGAGGTGACTCGATTGAGGCGACAGTTGGGAGAGATGCCAAGTGACAAGGACTAGGCTATATAGTGTTACACAACTGCATAGGAGGCACTAAGAGAAACATGAGCCACAACCTTAGGAGACTCAGGGGAAGGGTTTGCATACTGCATCAGAGTAGGGGAGGAGATATACTATTGGAGAAACCTATATCATACAATAGTTCCTGTAGCTCTCAGAGTAGGCAGCTTTAGGAGAGCCTCTAGCTCCACGACGACAAGTCAGGAGAGACAGGGTGCATCTAGTGGGAGTGTTATGGGTCCACCCGCACTACCAACAGCAACAAGGTCAGCAGGAGGAGGCAGATGAGACGGGGCTAGGTCATCGAGAGCTCAGATTCCTTCGAGGCTTGCTGGCTTCGAGGGAGGGAGTTCATCATATCTCTCTTGGATCCATTTTGTATCAATTTTTTGTATGATGATATAGACACCTTCGGGTGATTTTGTAGTTGTATGAGATTTTGACATCATTGTATCACAACACTAATGTTTTTTATTGATATATAAATATGAGATGACCTATCCTTGCGGTGATCATATGCATGTGTTCTTATGTGATGCTTCTATATGTTTTATGATTATGAGATGTAATGTGATGATTCTATATGATGATGCAACCTATGTATGATACACATTTTATTATGATTTTATGATGCCTATGATGATACAATGAGATATGTATATGACGTGATGCATTGGTTTTTGTGCTTTTATGTTTTTTTTGTATGCATGATGCAAAGGAGTGTATGAAAATGATGTTCTATGATTACTTATATTACACGCTATATACATGATGGGATGCATTATTTTTATGGTTTATATGAGGATGAAAATGCTTATATGAGATATTAATAAGTGGTGTGTGTAGGATGTGATGTTATTATGATTTGTATATGCATATGGTGAAATTTACTAACATGTGATGATGCAGATGAACACTGCATTAGATGCACATATTTTTGTGTTGTCATTATACTCAGTCATGTGATACTGAGATACATGGACTCAAGAAGGGACATTGGAAGACAAACGAAAGAGAGGGGGATGGAAGGTAGACGATAAGGAGGTGAAAGAGCTTCTTGTGCTATTATCATCATTCAGCTATATTATGGCAAACAAATTATGACCATCTATGTATAAGATCGACCTAGAAAGTGATTGTACCTGTTTGTATGGAGATTAGACAGTCACAAACAAGGAGTGCCCCAATTCACACTAGACTCATTATGTCCTCATATCCTTGGACGAGCCATAGTATTACTAAGAGACAATCTACAAACAACAACATAGGTGAACATATCCCATCCTCGCCTTTCTAGTCAAAGACATCCTGGAGATAAATCTCTTGTTAGAGACATCCTGGAAAAGCTAAAAGACATGTCACCAAAAGATAAAATCAAAAGAAAACCAAGACTTTACACCAACATAAACTATAATAACCAAGTTATTTGTGTTTCTTGCCACATATGTTAACATGTTTGATTTGGTCACAATGTTGTTTTCTTGATAAAGGATAGAGAATGTTGAAAAACCATGTTGTTGCCAAAGTTTTCTAAAATATTTGATTTGTTGAAAGCCCACTACCGATTGTGTCTCATTCAAATTTGATTGAATCCATGAAACTGATACTCTTGTTGCAAAGAAGAATGAAACTTTATTACGGATTGGTGATGCAAATGACCTTTTATTGCGGATTGTGCGTGAAAAGGAGGAAGGAAAAGACAATGCTCCTCAAAACATGCAATGCTTAGGGTTCCACTTCCATCACTATATTTAGGATTTTGTACCAATTACATTTTGGACCTAATTTATTATGGAAGGAAAGGGTGAAAAGGGGTTTATTTTGAATGGTGAACCAATCTTTGGTAGATCAATAACAAGCCATGATGGGAATGGGTAAATTTAATATGAGGCGGTAGGTTGTGAGTGGGTGCAAAGTGAAAGGATGAGATTGAATCTTGAAGGAGGAAGGAGCAAAGTCTCTACGCATGGTGCCAGGAACCCGGTTTTCACCATGGTACTTGCCCAGGGTGCCACCAAAGTGGTTTTCACCGTTGGACGAATTTATTTCTCTTTACTCTTTTCGATTTTTCAAATTTTATTTATTTTTTTGTCACAAGGCACCTGTTTTCCAGGTTTTCACCAAGTAACGATTTTTTTATTTATTTATCAGGATACTTTAAAAAACTGTGTAAAACCTGCGAAGGTGCTTGCTGTTGATAGGATCCTCTAAAGTTTCTCCCTCTGGTATTGAGAGTTGATATGCACCTAATCCATAGACTATTGTGATGATGCAAGGGCCAAGCCAATTTGGTTTGAACTTACCCTTCTTTTCTCTATCTTGTTGATTCTTAGGATTTTCTCTAAGGACTAAGTCACCCACCTCAAATGTGCAAGGCTTTACCTTATGATTGTAGCTTTGGCTGAATGATGTGTTGCTCCCTTAATTGTCTTCCTTGATGAAGGAACTAAGGTAGGATTACTAATGTGTGAACTACATAGGCCCATATGTGTGTCATTTAAAAAAGTTTGGGCATCCCTGACAACAAAGTCCCATAAGGAAGTTCCATTAAAGGTTCATTGATGTGATATATCACCAAAAGGGGATAGATGCGTGGAACAAGTGAATGAGTGATGAAGTCTTATGATTGCAAAAAGAAGTGAAAGTAGCATGGCATGATGGAGACTTAGGATCAACAAGAATATATTTTGACTTGAAATATTTTAGGGTTCTTAGATCTGGTTTTTGGCCTAACCCTCTTAATTAGACTAACTAGTGGTGTAGTTGTCTTGAAAAGAAGAAAAATGTATTGTCGAAGGCCCCTCTTTCACATTTCGATTTGGATTTCTAAAATTAACCTAACAAGTGTGCTTGTAGGTGGGGGTAATTTATCAAAACTACTAATCATTTGTTGCAAGGGTAATCTAGGTGTGTGTCTTTGGATTTCTAGTCTAATTAGGGTCACATATTTTTCATTTGGGGTTAAAGAAGTTGTTTGAAGTGTTTGGTGCGCTTTGCACACTTTATGTTTATAACCCTAGAGGTGATAAAAAAAGTTTCCTCTCCCCTAGCCTTCCATTGGACCTTGGGTGTAGGAGAATTATTATCATCTTCTTTTTTAGGTAGGAGGGCTTGTCTCCCAGGTAGCCCATAACGCCAAGTGAGAGAGAATGACCCAAGCAGTACTTTCTTTTGCCCACTATATGAATTAATACATTAGGTAAAAGCCACTATGACTTGGTGACATGTATCTACACCGATGGTTCTCCCTAGTATCCGCACTTGTGTTGGATGCGATAAAAATCCTCTTTGGGGATTAGGAGTGGGTTCTTAAATGAGCTACCACTGTATGGGTAGACACCAAGATCCACATAAGTTCCCCCACTAAACACCTTTTGTTTTAGAGACCAAAAATCCCTATATTTGATGGTTCAGGGAGTGCAGATCATACCCCGTAGATACCCCTCATGTACCCTTTCATGTTGAGACAAGAATCCCTCATTTGATCTTTAGTCTTTTGAGGTAAGAGAATCTGGTATGCCCAAGAAGTGAGTGTCGTGGTGGGGGAGCTAGTGCTACCAGAATCTCTAGTTGTTACTTGTTTGAGGTATTTCTATGTCGTGGGGCCCCCATTGAATGGTTTCTCTTTGCAACATAGGTTGCTAATGTTTTCAAGTGTCTTCAATTTTTGCTATACTAGTAAAAATATTTTGAACACACACATAACATTTTGGACAAAAACACTTTTAGACATTGTTTCTTAATTGTTTGTTTTAATTTTTTCCACAAGACATTCAACATCAAGATTTGGTCACATTCAACAATTACACATTTGGACAGATTCATAAAATTTTCTCAAAACTGTGTCTGTGATAGTTAAAAATGTGTTTGTATTGAGAAACCACGTTTATGTATCAGAGAGTGAATTGTTAGAAACAACAAAAATCACGTCTCTGACATATTAAATTGTGTTTGGGTTGCTTAAAGTTGTGTCTACGTAGAAAACAATTATCAGTCATAAGGAAAATGACATCTACATAGAGCAGTAACTCGTCTGTGTTTCAGAGAAGAAAATTTTGCAAAAAGTTGTCAAGAAAAATGTGCTTAGTTTTTGAGATCAAAAGAGCTTCTAAGGAAACTTCATTTAGGGATTCATCTTTAGTCAATCATTCCTTAACCTTTTCATACATTTTCAACCATTTTCCCTCATTTGCGAAAAAACATCTTTCAAGCTAGAGTTAAAAGGTTGCTTTGTTGTCCTCAACATATCTTGCAAACATACTACAACATATCACTAGGTGGTGCTCGCATCAGATCTATCATCTTAGGGTCCCATTTGGTCCTCTTTAGTCAAGGTCAACTTATCTCATCAAGAGACATATCATCTCTTTGGAAGCCACACCTTGCTTTAGATCACACATATCTTGGACTTACTTTTTTGGACATTGCAAGACAACCCTAGATTCATTCCATCTCATATTCCTTCTTTATCTTCCATAATCTTCACATTTTATCCCTCTCTCATTTTAGCCATAGTTTAGTTCATGGTTGAAACATGTTCACAAAGGTCTAACAGAGAAGCCGAGGAATCTCTAATATCTCTCAACATGAGTACCAATGAGTTTGATGGAGATGAGTTTTACAACCCATTTGAGAGTCACAGTAATATACCAGACAATGATAATGAGCTCAACAATGACAATAAGAACAACAATGATAATGACAATGCATCCATCACTTTTGCAGACATTGAAGAAACTATCATAAATCCAAGGTTCGATAAATTGGTTGAAGAAATCATGAGAAGAGATAGACAATACTTCTTTCAAGTCATGGCACAAAATGGAACAAAGCTACCTCATGATTTTGATATGTCACAAATTCTAGAAGAATATCCTAATCAAATGGTTCAAACAAATGCAAATCCTAGAGGACATAATGGTGGTAATAGGAGAGAATGTTTCATGCCCGAGTCACCCTCATCCTTATTTGAAAAACCTGAAGTTACCAACACTTGTGCTCAAGCTAATTTTGCTAGGAACTCTCATGAACAACTCCACAGTCATCCTTTCCCATGGAGAAAAAATGCTAATACACATGTTCATGATAACACCCAAGATCATACCAATGCATAAAATTACACTCAAGGGAACATTCAAAATAATGACACAAGGAGACCCTGTGTCAGATTTGGGGGCAATATTCAAGATCATTCTTATGATACCTCCTATCCTCATGTTCATGACATGTACAATCAACCTAGACCTCCTCATTATAATACCATACCAAGTGGTCCATATGCTAGCTACAACTATATTCATCCTCCATATGAACACATCTACGACCAATATTATTCATACATACATTATATCCCTCCTCCTCCGCCTAGTGGCTCAGGAATGGGACTAACTCAAAGAGAAAAGACATCACCTAAGAATGACTTACAACAACAAATTAAGGATTTTCAAAAACAAATGGCAAACATGAATACACCGAAGCAAGAGTATATTATGAAAGACATATGTCCTTATCCATTTGATAGAAGTATTCCAATGCCTCCATTTCCTCTACATTTCGTGACACCAAAATTTGATAAGTATAGAGGCAAGGGAGATCCTAAGGTACACATAAGAGAATTTTTCACATGTACTGAGGTAGCCAACGAGGAAATATACTTGATGAGATTGTTCCCACAAAGTTTAGGTGGACAAGCTATGGAATAGTTCTCCCAACTTCCACCTAGAATCAAGTCATGGAGTGATTTAGCAGAAGCTTTCATACAACACTTTTCATACTGTTGGTGTAAATAATTATTCATCTTGGATATTATTACACTTACTTAAGTTTACTTAGGAAATGCATTTCATAGTAGTTTGGGTATGAGACACTTGGGTGTTTGTGCCACATTGGGATAGTGTGTAGGAGAATTTCCACCTTTTATGGTGTTGATCTTGTTGTTACACTCCACATTCAGTGGGTGATCCACCTCATGTGGACTATTATATTGTTTCTCCTACCTACCCACACCTATTTCCTACCTACCCTTGTTTCTTATTGAGCCACATGTCATGTTTGTGTGCTCACATATCACTAGCCTTGCCTATATAAGCAGGCTCATCTACATTGTATGAAAATGGAACAATTGATCATTTATCTATTGATGAGAATACAGTTTATTCTTATCCTATATTTTGTCTCTTTATTGTACTTTTCATTGAGCTCTTGATCTTGGCAAAATCTCACATGGTATCAGAGCCATTAGAGCGTCATTAATTCGTCTTGAAGAGGTATTATTGCGACGTCAAGAGGCAAATATGAGGAGCAACATCTTTTGGAGGCATCCTAGACCAGATCTGACCCTGTCATTGCTTCCAGGAGGCCATTTCCATAAAAATCGAGTATAAATTCGACCTATTTGGGTGTGGGGGAAATTTTCTGCCCAATCTGGGCAGTATGGTACGAAATTTTTCAGATTTTTTTTTTAAAAAAAATTTTTTGGAAATTATTTTTTGGGATCCGTACCTTCTGCCTAGTCAGTAGCGCACAACAGCACCACATCAGTAGTCCAGTTGGCTGCCAAATCACCCTGCCACATCAGCAGCCTAGTTGGCTGCCACATCACCTGCCAAATCACTTGCATAGTCAGCACCAAGTCAGGGCCCAGTCAGCCATGAAGTTTGGGCAACAGTCATACGGCCATCAAATTTAACCTCACATCCCGCTGATGTCATCATTTTTTCAAAAAATTTGCAGGCCCCTCTCATTGAGCTTTTTGATTTTGCAGTTCAACTTCAAATGGCCATATCTTGCTCATTTTTGCTCCTTTTTTGGTGCAATTTTTTTTTGAAATGGGCTAGAATTTTGTGTACTTTCACATGGTGGAATTATTTTCTGATTTTGATGGACAAATTTTTCATAATTCTCAGTTTTTTATGACTGTATCTATCCAATCCCTATTTCTGCAACTTCCAGGTCTCCGTTCGGGCTCATACGAACTCCTTTTCAGGTGCCTTTTTTTTTGAAAGTGCATTATTTTTTGTCTACTCTCAGAATATGCTATCATTTTGTAGAAATTATTGGTAGAAATTGTACTTTCATCATATGGTCTTATTTGGCCAATTTGACATTTGTATTGCATAGATCTATCTTTCTGATCTTTTGCTTTGAAGTTCTCAGCCTATTGGGGCAGTTGTAAAACAAAATCAGAAGTCCACCTTGCCATTGTTTGCAAGTGGCATATTGTACACGCACTACATATAAAGTGCCAAAATCATCATTTTTTGGGGGGGTACTTTGATTGAGTGAATTTGGGGGGGTGTCTCTTGTGCTTTTGTACTCTTGTGTTCCTTCCTTTCTGCTGCTATGGCTTCTTCTAAGTTTACTCTCTTAAATCCTCATAATTATGCTACTTGGAAAATTGATGCATGGAGTAAACTTATGGAAATAGGACTAACTCATTATATTGATGGAACTATTGTTGCTCCCGCTGATCCTAAGGTTGATCCAGTTGGTCACTTGGATTGACTCACTAAAAATATCATGGCAATTGGTACCTTAAGAAAGTATGTATCAAAGGATCTCATTTTTCATATTGAGAAGTGTAGTCTAATCAAGGATGCTTGGCAAAAGTTTCAAGACTTGTATGGTCAAGTTGATGAGATTAGGGGATATCAAATTGACAGTGATCTCATCATGTTAGATCCCAAGAACTTTGATACTATACAAGATTATGTCACTAAGGCAAATGAGTTGAGGGCACAACTCAAAGACTGTGGCATTGATAAGAAGGATACTCAATTGATATTTAACTTGATAGGCAAGCTTCCACAAGAATATGAAACATTTGTTTCTAGTTTCCAAACCCATAGGATGACAATGGGTTCAAGCTACACAATGCCTACATTTGATGCTTTCAATGAAATGTTGATGATGGAACAAACTAAGTTGATAAGCATGGGCATTCTTAAGGCTTCTAAGTCTCAAGCATTAGTGGAAAATCACGGGAACAAAGGAAATCAAGGAAAGGACAAATCTAACAAGAAGAAATGGCAATCGAAGCCTAGGGACAAAGCATCATCCTCTCCACAACAAAGAGATACATCCTCTTCCAAGAGGGATAATTCACCAAAGAAGGAGAGACCTACTTGTGCCTATTGCAAAAAGTTGGGTCATGAGGAGCATCATTTCCATTCTAAGAAGATTGATGAGCTCACACATATCATCAAAAAGCATAACATTGATTTGCCTAATGTCTACAAGAAGGATGATTCATCAACTTCCACTCCTTCACATTCAAAAGGAAAAGGGCAAGCGTTCATGGCTTCTACAAGTGGGAAGACTCACTCTTTTGGGACAAGAAAAGGAAAATCTCTATGTGCTACTATCAGTCATGATTCAGAGAGATGGCTTCTAGATTCAGGGGCTTCTCAGTCTATGTTCTCTACATTTGAGCCTTACACCATGCCGCAGATATTGATGGGCAATCATACATACATGGATGTGATTGGGAAAGGATCTATTGACATTGGGGATAACTCCTTCAATAATGTGTTGTGTGTACCCCACTTGACAAACAATCTCCTTTGTATCTATCAAATCACACATGGCACAACTAAGAGAGTTGTGGAGTTCACACCTGAGTCAGTTTTCATTAGAGACTTAGAGCTTAGAGCTATCATTGCGACTGGGATGGTTGATCATGCATCTCGGTTATACTCCTTTTCAGATTTTGTTGATGATGATGATTTCACATTTGATGATTCTACACATGATGATCACACTTCTTGTGATGGTTCAGATTTTGAGGAGAACTTTGGGCACTTGAACATGGGGATTCTCACACGTGAACCCGTTCTTGAGTCTTGTATTTCATCTCCTCATATTGATATCACATCACCTATTGCACCTGACGACGCGGATAGTGTGACAGTTTTGCCTTCATGTGATTCAGTGCAACAAGATATTCATTGTCTTCCAGCTTCAGATTCATGGGATGGTTACTTGATAGACATTGCAGGTTTATTTATGGAATCCTACATTGCAGATTTGGGAGACATCATTGATGGCATTCATCTTCTCTTTGATGAAGGTGATCCTTCTTTGATTGTTGCGAGGGAACACTCTAACCCTCTTGTTCATTCTCTACATGATCATTCTTTCGAGGTTGACATGATTGTGGATACTTGTGTACAACATTTGGAGGAGGTCTCTTTATTTTTTGAGGAGACATGTGAGTCTTTGGGACATGTTCTACATCCATGTCCACTAGATCTTGGAGTGCCTTTTTCAGTAGTGTGGCACAGTTTACCACCTTTGGAGGGGGTATCTTTTAGCATCGACATGGGGACACTTGAGCAGTTTTCAGATATTCCTTTCATCATGAGTTTTCTTCATACATATTTCCTTCATGATTGGGGCGACTTCATGGATACACCTTTGGTTTTGTTTCTTCCTAAGGGGAGGAATATTGTTTGACGTTCATGGAGCAGTTTCTTCATACATCGAGCTTCTATCATTGGTGCAGATTCCATATTGAGGGGGGGCTTCCTAGCTTCTCTTCTTCTCTCATATGGGGGGGACTTTTTCCTCACATGGGGTTTTGTCCTTCACATTCTTCTATGAGAGTTTTCTTGTATGTTTTCATCTCTCTTTTGGGGGAGGGTTTTTTCCCATTGGGTTTTTCTCTCTTTCCCTTCTTTGTGAGAGATTTCATTGCATTGGTTTTCATGCATTTGCATTTGTAAATGGGTACCTAACATGGCCTAGTAGCTGGGACCCATCTTGCATTGCTTAGTTGCATTGTAGACTTAAGTGCATTCCCCTAAGTTGCACTTAAGGGGGGGTGTTGGTGTAAATAATTATTCATCTTGGATATTATTACACTTACTTAAGTTTACTTAGGAAATGCATTTCATAGTAGTTTGGGTATGAGACACTTGGGTGTTTGTGCCACATTGGGATAGTGTGTGTAGGAGAATTTCCACCTTTTATGGTGTTGATCTTGTTGTTACACTACACATTCAGTGGGTGATCCACCTCATGTGGACTATTATATTGTTTCTCCTACCTACCCACACCTATTTCCTACCTACCCTTGTTTCTTATTGAGCCACATGTCATGTTTGTGTGCTCACATATCACTAGCCTTGCCTATATAAGCAAGCTCATCTACATTGTATGAAAATGGAACAATTGATCATTTATCTATTGATGAGAATACAATTTATTCTTATGCTATATTTTGTCTCTCTATTGTACTTTTCATTGAGCTCTTGATCTTGGCAAAATCTCACACATACAATATTGAAATAGATGTGTCGGTGACTACTTTGTGAAATACCAAATAGAAAATTGGAGAGCCCTTTGCTTCATTCTTACAGTAATGGAGAGGTCTTGCTAGTCGATACTCTTGTGATATCCCACAAAAACAAACAATATAAATGTTCACTCAAAATGTCAACAAGGATATTGGATATGAATCAAGAAAAGCTTGCTTGTCTACCTTCAAGGAAGTCATAGAAAAGGGATTGACAACTGAGAAAGTTCTTATTGAACAAGGAACTATAAAGATATTCAAGGATAACAAAGAGGAATCAAATAGGAAAGACAAACCCTGCTTTTAGAACAAGAGCAAGAACACACTCAATGATGGGGTAGTAGATGCATATGTTGTAAAACCAAAGGTGACTTTCTCAAGTGCGAGTTCATCTAATTAAAACAATCAAGTGAATACTCAAAGACCATCAAAGCCTCGAAGAAAATACACTCCATTAGGAGAGCCAATTGAGACAACATTTAAGAAATTGGTTGCAAACAAGCTTATAAAAATACCAAACAATCCACCTTATGAACCAAAAGTGAAACCTGCATGGTGGAATAATGATGAGTATTGTGAGTATCACAAGAGAAAATGACATACAACTGGTAATTGTCACAGATTGAATAGCATTATACAAGATCTTATTAGCAAGGGTGACATAGAAGTTCATGGTCATACCTCCAATGAGGAACATGCGATGTTTAAGGAGCCATTTCCTAATCATGATAAAGGAAAAGCCAAAGCAGATAATCAAGTTAATTATGCTAATATGTCCTATGATTATAACTCTACTGTTAACCACATTTCAATGGACAATTATGTTTCTACCATTATCATAAAGGACAAAGATCTTGAAGGTTCTACCCAAAGGAAAAAAGTTATTTTGAAAGGCATTGGACCATCCTCTTCACCATCTAATGATGAAACCTTTAAATGTAATGTCACAACCAATTGAGGTAAAGTCACCTTACAATATGTTCCACCCAAGACCATAGCCTCATCATCCACCAAAAATGAGTATGACCTTGTGTAAAGCGGAAAAATCGAACCCTGGTCGTTCTCCCCTCCCCAACTCCAAGGAGAGAGAAGGGAGAGTCACTAGGGTTGATGGTTTTCACTTAGGAGGGACTTTACATTCAAAAGAGGGGTTGAAACCCACAAGATCCAATCCCACGCAATGCAAGATTGGATTCTATATGAGTTTCAAGGGTTGTGATAGCAAGGATACCCTCTTTTGTAAAGAATGTAGATAGAAAGATTGAACAAGGAATGCATGTAGAAGCAAGAAAGATTTACTTATAAATAGAGATAGGGATATGATATGAAGCTACAGACCTGGAATTAGTAGTAAAATGTCGAGACGGCGTTGTCCTGCAAATTTGAGCAAAAGTTGACGGGACGATGGCGCCCGGCGTGCACACGGTCCTCCGAAAAATCCGCGAAATGAAGGGGGATCTGTTCGTCTCTGCACAAGGATTCCAGATCTTCAATTTCAGTCGCGTACCTGCAACCTACACACAGAAAAGTGAAGACGATTGGGGGGTTAGGGATTAGGGGTTTGCCCTTAGGTCAAACCCCGGTTCTTGAATTAACCAAGAAGTGAGAAATGTTGTAAATGTAAATAACTGTAATGTAAAACAAGTACTAGTACCTTGTTGTAAGGCTGTTTGTATCCTTATATGCGAAGGTATAGATGTTGTTGTATGTTGTATGTTGTATGTTGTAGTATGTGATCTCCTCTTCAATGGTTGAATCCTTGTCTTGAATGCAACACCTAGCCTTGAATGGAGACTTAGAATGATCAATTGCTTGAAGGAATGTTTGAATGCTTGAATGCTTGAATGTTTGAATATTGTTTCTGCATCTTGTACACATATGTCCTTCCTCCCTAAAATGGGAGAGGAAATGTAGTTTATATACTTGCCAATTAGGGTTGATAGACTAATTTTCCCGACCTTAGGGCGACCAGGAAATGTTATTTTCCAATTTGCAAACAAAAAGGCCCGAAGTCCCATAGGAGACCGGGCCCAAAATAGGGCCAGGGACCAGGGCGCTGGGCGCCATGGTCCTGAAGGACCAGGGCACTGGGCGCTCTGGTCCCACCTCCCGGGACAGCAGGGTGCAAGGAGGGATCAAGCAGGGTGCTGGAAAAATGCAGTTTTTGATGTCATGAACAAGTTTCGGGGTCTCCATTCAGGTTCCGTGTTGCATCGCCATCGTGAAGACCCAAATGCAGTAGAAATTGCAAGTGTCGCAATTTTAGGATGCTACATTTAGCCCCCACTTTAGCGGGAGTATAAGCGTACGCCAATACTTCCGGTAAAGTACAAGGAAACAACATTGAAAAACTTTCACCACGTCAAGGAGGCAAGATACACCAAGCCCCCAGTGGACTAAGGATCTTACGACTTCGATTGACAAAGTAAAAGGGAAGATCACGAGGGAGAACCATGACTGTCAGTAGTAAGGTTCCCTCACTATGAGTCATGCAAGAAAGATATCAAAAATTTTCAAGGCAAAGCTAAATTTGTCAAGAAATTTTCAAGTATCTTGAAAAGATATGAACGGGATGTATGCCCCCCTACGTTAAAGCGATCGCACACGCCTCACCGAGGGTGATTGCTTTAAGGTAGTGATACATATAAGAAATGAGAAAGGAGCACGTTATCACAAGGATTTAGCCCCCAAGTGTGAGATAAGCCTAAGGATAATAGGCACAAAACACAAAGCACAAGGTGACTTCACTTTCCTCGGGGTCAGTATGCTGTATGATAATTCATGTATATCATATGTATGTATGCATAATTGTTCTTCATTCCCCAATCAAGGAAGGTCACCTAGAAGAAGGGAACACATGTGTCTTTTGAGTCAACATGAGAGAGACCAAAAGAGATCTCAATGTTTTGCATCATCCTCAAGTAGACAACACTAAGGACAACAAATAGAAGAATGAGAATAACGTATAGAAGAAGTAACAAAAGAAATAGAGGAGGAGAGAATCTGCTATGCTAATGAAACTAGTCTAGCACATCATCTACCCCCCGATCTTGCTGATCAATGTTTCGGGAAGGTAGGGAACACGCTAGAGGAGGAACATCCAACACAACAGATGGAACTATCACAAGATCCAAACAAGGGCTATGTTCATATCCCAAGCCACGGTGTTCTTGTCTAGGAGCTAGGATAAGTGCTTTAGAAAATTCATTAGATAAATGGTTATCAATATCAACAAGTTCATATTCACTATCAGAATGAACAGGAGAAGTAGCATTTTCATCATGAATAACATTTTCATCTATATCATCATCAAGATTTATAAAAATAGGATCTTTAACTCGCACAGGATCAAGACCATCATGCATCTTATGTTTAGGAGATTTCGGCTCAATCGTCGGTTGAGGAGAAAATGGAATAATGCTTGTTGAAGGTGTTTTTGGGGATTGCAAAGTTTGAGAGGCAGCTGCCTGAGCTCTAAGACGACGCTTTCGTCGGCGTTCACTTGCAGAATGATTTCGTCTAGTCTTAGTAGGAAGTTGAGAAGATTGAGGAGGAGGAATGTTCTCATCCTTATCACTTGGGTGTTTAGGTTGTGGTCTCTTAGGTTGAATAATAGGAGAAGAGGAAGGTCTCTTCTCTCCATAAGAGGAAGGAGGAGGAACTGCTCCATATAAGGGAGGAATATTTGGTTTAGGAAGGAGACCAAGTCCATCATGACGAGGAGGTATAGGTCTACTCTTAGGAGGTTTATTAGATATAGGCATAGTCACATCCATAGGAATAGGTTGGGAATCTTCTTGAGGAAAGACATTAGTTTTATCTTTCAAAGGAAGGACTTCCTTCTCAAGAATGATAGGAATGTCAAGTTTGGGTGTTCTAGGTTCACTTAGAGAAAGGATCATATCTTTTTTCCACTTTTGATAAGATTTGAAAAGATGATCACTTCGCGGAGGAAGAGATTGGAATTGTTTAGGCCAAAAGTAATCAATAGGAACACTAGAAGTTCTTTCAGCTGGTTTAAAGAGACTATGATTGACAGTAACAACTTCACCATTATGGGGAAATTTCAAACACTTGTGAATAGGAGAAGCAATAGCTTTCATGGAAGATAGCCAAGGATAGACTAGCTTCACACGAAATTGTTCGGATGATGGAATAATAGCAAAGTCCATATCAAGGGATTTGTTATGGACCTCAATAGGTAATGTAATAGAACCAATTGCAGGAGAAGAAAATGCATCAAATAGTTTCACAACTAAATTTGTTTCGTCATAGATCACTTGATTCAATTGCAAAGTAAAAAGAAATTCTTCAGTAACGACATTAACCATACAAGAAGGATCAATAAGCACTCCACGGCAAGGTGTATTCTTGACTTTTGCAACTATATATAAAGGACCATCAGGTGCCCTGATAGTTTCACTGGAATCAAATGTGATGGAAGGTTCTTTAGGGATTTTCTGTTGCTCCACAAAGTTAATCACATTCAGAGTCATAGACACAAGATCATCAGGTGAGACAGAGGAATCAGTAGTATCAATCGCATTAGAGGTATGAGAAGGCAATGGATCAGTGAAAATCTGAAGATTTTGGTTGGGAGGAGCTACAGATGTATTGCCTTTATCATTCACTCCAGAAACAGAGATAGTATTATTATCAATCAAATCTTGAATTTTACCCTTTAAAGCAAAACATTTTTCAGTATCATGCCCAGGTTGACGATGAAATTGACAAAAAGATTTGTTATCAAAATAGGGTGAATTAATCTTTGCAAGATCTATTTGCCTTATAGGAGGAAGAGTAAGCACATTTTGTTCCAATAACTTATTCATAATACTATGCAATGATTCATTCAAAGGAGTAAACTTTCTTTCTTTCCTGAAAAACTTAGAAATAGGAGACACACCTGATGCTGCATTCACATTGTTGTTGATGATGTTTTCATTGAATTTAATGGACTCTCTGTTCGGTTTAAACTTCCCAAATGGTTGTTGACTACTATCACCCTTATCACTCGGAGCCATAGGATGTGATTGTTCCATTTGACTCACAGTCAGTTGATAATTGTGAAGAGTTGCGCACAACTGTTGGAAAGAAGTAAACTCAAAAAATAGGAGTTTTTCTCTAATGTCTTTTTGTAAATTAGAAATAAAAATTCTTTGAATATCATTGTCAGGCACTGGAAAGGAAATTTGAGCATACAAATGCTTATATCTACCAATGAAATCAGTCACTTTTTCTTTAACACCTTGTTTACAATGCATTAAATCAATCAAAGTAACTTTAGGACTTATATTGTTTTGAAATTGTTGAATGAAAGCATTTGCAAGTTGTTCGAAAGAAGAAATAGAATAGGAAGGCAACGAGCAATACCATTGTAGGGCTTTGTCTCTTAATGTTCTAGTAAACAGTTTTGCAAGCAACCTTTGGTCATAAGCAAAATCAGTACATATTGTTTGAAAAGTCTTAACATGTGTTAGAGGATCACCCTTACCATTATAAAGCTCCAAATGCGGAATTTCAACATGTTTAGGGGGAATAGCTCGAACAATGTCAAAAGAGAGTGGACTCGCAACATCAAATGTGGGCACACTAAACTTAGATTGATTCATAGAGGCAATTTGTTGCTGTAAAGAAGAGACAGTTTGTGCAAGATTGTTAATGGTCGCTTCAGTCGAAGAGTTCATATTAGACGTGTTAGATTGTGATGGAGGTGTTATGTTATTGAAAGAAGGTAGAGAGTAAGGTGGTGGGACACTATGATAGTTAGTCATAGGAGATGATTGGACAGGAGGAACACTACAAGGAGGAATGGAATGGTTAAATGAATTGCCCCCTTGCGTCATGTTCATTTGTGGAGATATAAGAGGAACACTCACTGAAGGAATGAATGAAGAAGTTGGAATGAATGAAGGAAGAGGGTTGATTGAAGAAGAGGGATTGCCCCCATGACTGGTGATCATAGGCGGAATGTCTTGTATTGAAGTAGTCATTATGTTTGATGTAAAAGTAGGTATACTAGCAATAGGAGTCGTCAAAGGAATAGAATGATTGTCTTGAGTAGGAGGTTGTGGATAACCTAAGGTTTCAACACAACTCTTCATAGGCATCACATTCGAATCCACAATGTGTGCAATACCACGCAAAATATCAATTCCATTCTTATCACTTTGAAGCATATGTTTTAGACCCTCAATTAAAGGAAGAGCTTGACTATCAGGGTATTCTTGAGACATCCATTGTCGAAAATCATCAAATTGGTTATCCAATTTTGAAAGTTGTTCTACAGAAACCTCATGGAGAGCTTCTTCATCATTAAGAGGATTAGAGGAATTACCCATGTCCTCGTTAAAAAGACCATTCAAATTAGGTTCCATCTCCTCAGTAATTAAACCTTGGAAGGACTTAATTCTAAGGCTTCGTCTAACGGGAATAGTGTAAGTAGGGCTTATTGTTGTAAAACTCATGCACTAAAGAGAGAGAGAAGGTTTTGAATTTTAGAGGTAGCAAATTTCAGTAAAACCAGCCAATCTTCTAGATTTAAGCTGTTAAATACAATCAGGACAATCTCCCGAAATTTCAGAAAAAATGTCCGGGACCGTGACGCTCAGGGTGCACACGGTCCTCGCAACTTTTTTCAAAATTTGCAGGGATGAAAGTTATGATGATTTTACAGCTAACCTGAAAAAATTGAGTGATTTTACGATCTGTAGATAGGCCAAATTAAAGTTGCAATCTCAAAATTGAACCCTACCAAGATTGTTGAAAAATGTAAAATTTGAATCTTGAAAAAGAGGGGGAAACTGAAATTTTGAATTTTATGATTTTAGAGGGAATACTAGAAGCAATGCAAGCTTTGAAATTTAAAAGTTGACTCGATTTCGTGCAAAATTCGCTTCTGAAAGTGGAAATCAAAGTTGCTACAATTAAACACTTAATTTCAAAAGTCACAAATTGCAAGAATTTGAATAAAACACTGAAATTTCGAATGAATGCTAACACACTTTTCAACTTTAGGACTGTAAGAAACACAATTTTGATACAAATTTCAATTTCAACAATTTTTGAATGATTAGAAGCCTCAATCCAAGCAATCACTAGACCAACTTTGACTGTAATTTTGAAGGTGTTAAAATTGATAAAATCAGCCAAAATTCTGGATTTTAGCAGAAAAATACAGTAAGATCTAGCTCCCGAAATTTCGGAAAAAATGTCGGGGACGATGGCGCTCGGGGTGCACACGGTCCTCGCAACTTTTTTCCAAATTTTCAGGGATGAAAGATATTGTGATTTTATTGCGGAATCCAAAGTTACAGCCGATTTGGAGATGTTTTGATCAGTGAAATTGTCGGACAAAGGTTGAATCAAGAGGGTTTCAAAAATTAGGGTTTTGACACTTAACCACTTAATTTTCAAAATTAATGCACAAATATGAATTGATAATTTGTAATAGAAGGGCAGATCTGAAACAAGCATTAACAATTAAACATTTCACAAGTTTAATTACTTAAAAAGAAAATTTAGGGTTTTTATGCAAATAACCTCTAAAATTTTGCAAAAGATCAAACATGGAAATGTAATCAAGGAATCCAATTTTCAGATCTAACTATGAATAATCAGAAAGGATGTTCACGTCGGGTTCACCAAAATGTAAAGCGGAAAAATCGAATCCTGGTCGTTCTCCCCTCCCCAACTCCAAGGAGAGAGAAGGGAGAGTCACTAGGGTTGATGGTTTTCACTTAGGAGGGACTTTACATTCAAAAGAGGGGTTGAAACCCACAAGATCCAATCCCACGCAATGCAAGATTGGATTCTATATGAGTTTCAAGGGTTGTGATAGCAAGGATACCCTCTTTTGTAAAGAATGTAGATAGAAAGATTGAACTAGGAATGCATGTAGAAGCAAGAAAGATTTACTTATAAATAGAGATAGGGATATGATATGAAGCTGCGGACCTGGAATTAGTAGTAAAATGTCGAGACGGCGCTGTCCTACAAATTTGAGCAAAAGTTGACGGGACGATGGCGCCCGGCGTGCACACGGTCCTCCGAAAAATCCGCGAAACGAAGGGGGATCTGTTCGTCTCTGCACAAGGATTCCAGATCTTCAATTTCAGCCGCGTACCTGCAACCTACACATAGAAAAGCGAAGATGATTGAGGGGTTAGGGATTAGGGGTTTGCCCTTAGGTCAAACCCCGGTTCTTGAATTAACCAAGAAGTGAGAAATGTTGTAAATGTAAATGACTGTAATGTAAAACAAGTACTAGTACCTTGTTGTAAGGCTGTTTGTATCCTTATATGCGAAGGTATAGATGTTGTTGTATGTTGTATGTTGTATGTTGTAGTATGTGATCTCCTCTTCAATGGTTGAATCCTTGTCTTGAATGCAACACCTAGCCTTGAATGGAGACTTAGAATGATCAATTGCTTGAAGGAATGTTTGAATGCTTGAATGCTTGAATGTTTGAATATCGTTTCCGCGTCTTGTACACATATGCCCTTCCTCCCTAAAATGGGAGAGGAAATGTAGTTTATATACTTGCCAATTAGGGTTGATAGACTGATTTTCCCGACCTTAGGCCGACCAGGAAATGTTATTTTCCAATTTGCAAACAAAAAGGCCCGAAGTCCCATAGGAGACCGGGCCCAAAATACGGCCAGGGACCAGGGCGCTGGGCGCCATGGTCCTGGGGGACCAGGGCGCTGGGCGCCCTCGTCCTGAAGGACCAGGGCGCTGGGCGTTCTGGTCCCACCTCTCGGGACAGCAGGGTGCAAGGAGGGATCAAGCAGGGTGCTGGAAAAATGCAGTTTTTGATGTCATGAACAAGTTTCGGGGTCTCCATTCAGGTTCCGTGTTGCATCACCATCATGAAGACCCAAATGCAGTCGAAATTGCAAGTGTCGCAATTTTAGGACGCTACACCTTGTAGATCAGTTAGGGAAGACACCTGCCCTTATTTCCATCCTTGAGCTTTTGCGTATATCCCCTTCACATAAGGCTATTCTTGACAAATAATTAAGAGAAACCTTTGTACCCATTGATTTGAATGTAGACTAGTTTCAAGCCATAGAGGGATACCTTTCCACTCCACATTGCCTTACATTCATATAAGCTTATGACGTATCCATATGCCAACCACACAATGCACCTCTCTACATTGAATCCTTTCTTTATAAAAGTTGCATCAAATGAGTCTTGATAGATGGAGGAGTAGGTCTGAACATATGTACATTAAATACTATTAAACAATTAGGATACTCTAAACAAAATGTGAATTCAAAAGATAAGATCACCATTAAAGTGTACGACGACGAAGAGCACTCATCTAATAGAACTGTCACCTTACCTCTGAGAGTTGGGCTAGTCATGAAGGATGTGGTTTGCCAAATCCTTGATCTAGATCTTACATATAACATACTATTGGGACGTCCATGGATACATGAAATGAGAGTAGAACCGTCAACATATCATCAATGTATCAAATTTCCTCACAATGGAGTTGAAGTAACAGTAAAAGGTGATCCAAATCCATTCATATATTGCAATAACCTATGACCAAGATCAAAGATAATAATTCCAACTAATAGAGAAGCAACTCCACCATCAACATATGTGGACCCAAAATCATTAAAACCTTCTACATCAAAACAAGGTGAGCTCAAAGGAAAATACAAGGACAATGGCATGGGAGAGTATATTTTGAATCAAACCATGTATTTAAGACAAATAATGGATTCTCCTAAAGATTATGGACAACCACATCCTTCTCAAAAACTATCTGCTATCACTATAAAATGGGATCCCACCATATTCCAAAAATGGGGTGAGATGAAAGAAGAAGATCTTTACAAAATGTTTTATAGAGAACCTGAAGAGGAATCTACACAAGATCACATCAAAATACCATGTGAGAAGTATGGCAAAGGCTTTGAGTTTTTAATTTTTTTTGGATATGATGGTAAAGGCCCTCTTGGGTTACAAAAGAAAGGAATTGTTGAACCATTGCAACTAGAGTTGGCATTCAAGAATTAGCGCTCCAAAGGACTTGGCTTCATACCCTTTAGATTAGGTACTTACAATTCTAAAGAAGCATTGAAAATCACATATTTTATCTCCACTAATGACCAACAACAAGAGAAATTCTATTCCATAGACTCTAACGAATGGGAATGGGGTTTAGATAAGTCATCCAATGATTATGAGCTCACTGAAACATTCAAAGAACCAGGTGAACCCGTGGAAGAAGAAGAGTTTAACAAAAAATTCAGAGTTGGTCAAGTAACTCTATCACAATATACATCTCAAGAAAAGAAAGATAGTGGAAAACCGTGGATAAATTTTTTTTGGGATCCCAAACCCTCCACATCCCAAGGTTCTAGGTCAAAACCATGAAGAGTGAAAACTCTCATTGCTGAGTGTCCCTCTAGTAATGTCGATTTTGATTCGTTTACACTTGAGGCTAATGAGGATATTTCTAGCGATGACCTCGATGATAGCATTGAAATACCCAAAGACTCTTGTGTCTTTACTCTCACTCCCATTGACTTTGAAAACATCGATGACCTTCCCCTCATTCATCCATAGCTCATTGATTGGGACCAACGAGGACCTTTAAGACTTGACACATTTGAAAATGATGATGCATTTATTAACTACCTTGGCATGAGGAATGGTCTTCCTCTTGGGGACCACAAAGTAGGATACATCATAGAACTCAATAGTGCGGCATATCTTGGAGAGGACGCCAAACCTTCTAGTCACAAAAGTATAAAATTAAAAATAAATCATGGGTCTTATGGTGAAAACCACATTGTGGCACTGTCTGCCCCTAAAAAAGTAAAAATAAAGGATGTATTTGAAGGTGAAAACCTCTCTAAGGTGCCTAAGGAAGGAAGGTTTGAAACTATCCCCATGCAATTATATTAAGAGATCATCAATATTGGTGGAGGAAACTATCAAGACAAATATTGGCACAGAGTAAGTTCCACACAACATCTTTTTAGCACAGTCTTTGATAGAAAAAGAAAGACTGAAGTTCATAAGTTTCTTCACAGAACAAAAAAACAACTTTGCATGGTCATATGTTGATATACCTGGATTGGACCTTGATCTAGTAATACATCATTTGACAATTACTCTAGGAGCTAAACCAGTAAAATAGAAATTAAGAAAGATGCATCCACAAGTGGCACTATTAGTCAAGGTAGAGCTAGAGAAATTATTGGATGTTGGATTCATTAGACCGATTGAATATCTTGAGTGGACTTCTAACTTGGTACTCGTCAGTAAACCAGATTGCAGTATCAAAATATGTACAAACTTCAAATACATCAATAAGGCTTGTCCTAAAGATGATTTCCCATTGTCTAACATTGATTTGATAGTGGGTCTTATACTTGGTCATGCAATGTTATTATTGATGGATGGATTCTTTGGGTATAACCAAATCAAAATAGAACCTGAAGACCAACATAAAACAACATTCACTTGGCCTTGGGGAACCTTTTGTTGGAATGTTACACCCTCTGAATTAAAGAATGTGGGTGCTACATATCAAAGAGAAATGACAACCATCTTTCATGATCTCATGTACATCATTTTGGAAGATTATGTTGATGATCTCCTGGGAAAGTTAGTAATAAGAAAAACACACCTCGATATCCTATCTGTGGTTTTTGAATGTCTGGAAAAATACAAAGAGATTAAATCCCAAGAAGTGTGTCTTTGGGGTGACCTTCGGGAAACTCCTTGGATACATTATCTCACAAAGGGGAATTGAAGAAAATCCAACAAAAGTTAGAGCCATATTAGAGATTCCACCACCAAATAATATTAGTCAACTTTTGTCTCTACAAGGAAGGCTCCAATCAATACACAAATTCATTTTGCAACTTGTAGATAAATGTCATCCTTTTCAGCATCTACTTCAAAAGAATATCAAGTTCGAATGGGATGATAAGTGTCAGGCTTTTCAAATTCTCAAAGATTGTCTTTTGAATCCACCAGTATTGATGCCACCAATTCAAGGAAAACCCTTATTAATTTACATATCAACTACGCAAACAACACTGGGGGCACTCTTGGCGCAACAGGACAATGAAGGCAAGGAAAGAGCAGTATACTATATCAGTCACACATTGGTTGGTTATGAGCTTAACTACACTCCAATTGAGTGTGCATGTCTTGCTGCAATTTTTGCCTCACAAAAATTATGTCATTACATGCTAACTCATAAAACAAAGCTCATTGCAAGGATAGATCCTCTCAAATACCTTCTCAATAAGGCGACACTCACGGGCAGTTAGCTAAATGGGTTATGATCCTAAGTGAGTTTGACATTGAATACATGGATAGAAAAGTAATTAAAGGACAAGTTACTATAGATCAACTAGCAGATGCACCCATGATTTATGACACTCCCATTGTCTTGAAATTACCAGATGAATCCATCCTTATGGTGACAAATACAAACCCTGAGCAATTATATTTTAATGGTTCATACACGCAGCATGGCGTAGGAGCTGGTATCCTCTTCATCACACCTTGAGGGGACTCTATTCCCAAGTCATATTGATTGTAATTCTCTTGCACAAATAACATAGCAAAATATGAAACATTAACAACGGAACTACAAATCATAGTTCAGTGGAAGATTCGAGAGCTTCATGTTTTTGGGGACTCTCAATGTGTGATTCGTCAAACAAATGATGATTACTAGACTAAACATGAAAAGTTAATGCCTTACAAGAAAATGGTGGATGACTTTAAGAAATATTTCACACAGATAATCTTTGAATAAATTCCAAGGGATAATAATCGAGCTGCAGATGCCATGGATACCATTGCTTCTTTGATTGACATGCCTCAGAAAGAGACCTGTTATGAGTTCTTGGTGGATAATCTTTTGGTTCCTTCATTATAGATCACTCCTACAGAAATGATATGTGTTGTTGGTATCGATTCCGCTTGGTATGGTACCATTTTCACCTACCTCCATGATAATATCCTTCCACCTGACCTTTCTAATAATCAACGTCCTACCTTCATTCGTCAATCCTCCTGATATGTCATTTTAGTCGATACCCTTTGTTGTCGGGGTCTAGATGGTACTCTCCTTAGATGTTTAGAAAGTGAAGAAGCTCAGAGTGCATTACGAGAGGTTCACAAAGGTATATGTGGTGCTCACTCTAGTGGTCCATCCTTAGCCAAGAAATTGTTGAGGATTGGATACTACTGGACTACTATGGAAAAAGACTCATATCAATTTGTCAGAAAGTGTAAGTAGTTTTAGATTCATAAAGATCTTATCCATGCACCAACATAGGAACTTTAGCTGATTGCAACTCCACGGTGCCTTTGTCAATGGGACTCGACCTCGTCGGTAAGATTCACTCTCCTTCTTCCAATGACCACAAATTCATTATTACAGCCACAAAATATTTTACAAATTAGATTGAAGTCGTTACTCTCACCCGTCACCGGAAAGCAGATTGCAACCTTTATCCTTAATTATATCATTTGTTGATACGATGTTCCCATTTCCATTATCACAGACAACGGGCGTCCATTCAAGAACCAGGATGTTCGTGAGCTTTGTGATCATTTCCATATCCATCATTGCTTTTCCACCCCATATTACCCCCAAGGTAATGGTCAAGTGGAGGTGTCTAACAAAACTATCCCCAAAATAATTAAAAAGATAGTCGATGATGTTGGTTGTAACTGGCATATTCAACTCAACCTCGCACTTTGGGCCTACTGCACAAGTATTCACACACCTACTGGAGCTACCCCTTATCCACTTGTCTATGGTGTCGAAGCTATCTTTCTTATTGAGGTCAAGTTACCATCCCTGCGAGTCTCTTTGCGTAATCTAATCAATGATGAAGATTATAGGGTCTCCCTCTTACAAGATTTGGAATTATTGGATGAGCGTAGACAAACCGACTTCAATCATCTCAAGGTATATCAACAAGGAATGAGTTGAAGCTACAATCATAAGGTAAAGCCTCACACATTTGAGGTGGGTGACTTAGTCCTCAGAGAAAATCCTAAGAATCAACAAGATAGAGAAAAGAAGGGTAAGTTCGAACCAAATTGGCTTGGCCCTTACGTCATCACAAAATCTATGGATCAGGTGCATATCAGCTCTCAACACCAGATGGAGAACCTTTGGAGGATCCTATCAATAGTATGCACCTTCGTAGGTTTTCAACATAGTTTTTCAAAGTATCCTAATAAAAAATATAAAAAATAATCATTACTTGGTGAAAACCTGGCAAACAAGCAGCTCGTGACACAAAAACATTTGAAAATTTGAAAAAAGTAAAGAGAAATAAATTATTCCAACAATGAAAACTACTTCAGTGGTGCCCTAGGCAAGTACCATGGTGAAAACCAGGTTACCGACACCATGTGTAGAGACTTTTCTCCTCTCTCCTTCAGGATTAAATCTCATCCTTTCACTTTGCACACACTCACAGCCTACCGCCTCATAATAAATTTACCCATTCCCATCATGGTTTGTTATTGATCTACCTAAGATTGGTTTGCTATTCATAATAAACCCCTCTTCACCCTTTCCTTCCATAATAAATCAGGTCTAATCTATAACTGGTGCAAAATCCTAAATCTAGTGATGGAAGTGGAACCCCGAGCATCACATGTTTTGAGGAGCATCGTCTTTTCCTTCCTCCTTTTCGCGCACAATCCATAATAAAAGGTCATTTGCATCGCCAATCCATAATAAAGTTTCTGTTCGGAAAATGGTGTTGTACACCTTGCATATAATTTTTTATTGTTGTATTATTTTATTATTGTGTGAGGTGGACATGGAATTATATTGTAATATCATATTGTATTGTTGCACGTAGGAGCACCTAGATGGACGTGTGACATGTAGAGATTCTCTTGGAATATTCGTGTAACCACTTGATGAGTTGTATTGACACATTGGTATTATTATATTGTATTTATTTAATATTGGGGAATGTAATTGTGATGAAGTATCTAATATTAAATGTGGGTCAAGGGTAGGTAGGAAAAATATTATATTTTTTCTCACATGGTTTTGATGTAATACCACTTGGTGATTTTGTGGGAGCTCATGTTTATAAAAGCACCACAAAGATAATTGTTTGGGTTGGTTAGTTAGCCAGGTTAACATTTGTGAAGGTTGGAAGCATGGAATTGGATGTGTGGATTCATGCTTGTTCACATGGAGTGTTTGTTGATGGCTTGTTATGGCTGAGTTTCAGATGCTTTCCATAGTTGTATTGTAATGGACGCATTGCTGATAATACATAGTGGATGATGCTTTTGGAGGCTGAATTTTTTCCTCATGAGAGTTTTCCCAGGGTATATCTTGTGTCACATTTTCATGGGTATGTTGTCTATTCTTTGCATGTGGATTTTATGTGTTGATTTGATTAAAATCTAAAATGAGTTATGTGGAAATTGTCATAAAGTTGGTTGCAAGTTTCCTTTCAATTTTGTTCTTCTCCATAATAAGAGTATCAGTTTCATGGATTCAATCAGTTTTGAATGAGACACAATCAACAGTGGGCTTTCAACAAATCAAATCTTTCAGCAGACTTTGGAAATAACATGGTTTTTCATCATTATCTGTCCTTTATCAAGAAAACAACATTGTGACCAAATCAAACATGTTAACATATGTGGCAAGAAACACAAATAACTTGAGGATTACAATTTATGATGGTGTCAAGTCTTGGTTTTATTTTGATTTTATCTTTTGCTGACATGTCTTTTAACTTTTCCAGGATGTCGCTGACTAGAGATTCTATCTCTAGGATGTCTTTGACTAGAAAGGTGAGGATGGAACATGTTCACCTATTTTTATATCTGTAACATCGTAAATTGCAACCCATGTAATTTCAAGTCTCATAGGCCTTTTCTTTAGGTGATTAAAGACAATGATTAGGATTCCAAATCATCAACTTGCTTAGCCTTTGTTGCCATTTGTCATGCCTGTCTTTTTGACAATTTGGTCTGGATTATTCATGGACACCTGCGAGGTGTGGGGATGTTTGTGCAATGTGTATTTATCCCATGAATATCCATGACTGAAGTTGATTGTTGAGAAATTACACTTGCTAATTTTGGTAGTGTAATGCCTCTTTGGGCTCGCACTAACATTGAGATGATTTCCATTCCCTTTAAACTGGCTAATTTCACCTCATTTCCTCTCTTGCTCTCTATCTTGCTCTCTTGCATTCTCTACATGTTCTCTTACACTCTCTAGTTATTCTAGCATTCTCTTGATCTATCTCAACTCCTTTCATTCCAATCCGTTTCTCATCTCCATTGTTGCTCATAGCGAAGCTCTACTTACTTGGGAGGTTTAAGCTTTTCCTTCCTCTAGCAAGCTCTTAGTTTTTGGTGTTGAAGGGAAGTTCTTCCTCTTTGGTTTATCATAGCATCCACTTTATTGTGTTTGGTTTAACACATTGTCTATTGCATTCTCTTTATTATATTTTCATTATCACTTTTATCATGATCAATCTATCTTGGCTATTTGTGGAGGTGGTAACACCAAACTGGAGGGTTGGCTATGGAAAACCTCTAATTACAATTGTCCCAACATTTTTTCCTTAGTTTTATGTGTGAAAGTACAACAAGGAAGAATGTGGTGCATGTTGGAGGCTGGATTGGTGGACCCTTTGTAAGTATTCTTCTATTTATGTCATCTTTGTATTAGTCTATTCAACTTTGTTAATTTATTGTTTTATATTTTTCATCACATTCTATATCCAAAACCTAAAATTGTGATTATCTTATACTTTTTGGTAAAGCTTTCATACCTTGTCTATACATGATGCTTGTGTGTTGTGTTGTCATCCTCGACTTGCACATACATCCTGGATAATGAGCGTATGAAGTTGTTCAAGTTGTCGTTGTAACTATTACTTTAGGCTTTTATGGTTAAAATATTTTTTTCTTTCAACATCCCATGGATGCACACACTCTATCATCTCCTAGTGAGAAAAATCAAAGGTCTTAGTACCTTGAAGGTTTTCTTGGAGTGGAGAGAAGGATATAAATGTAACATGTTATTTCTAGAGGAAGAAAAATAAATTAACTAATTAATGAAAGTGAAGAGAAATGGCTACAACCTTTTTTTGAGAAAAAAGGAAATGAAATCTAACTTTTCTAAGAAAGTAATATGTTGAGATAACAATGAATGATTACATAAGCTTACAGAACAATAAGAACTAATTTATTAACAACTAGATTATAAATTAGCACAAGAGTAGTTTAGGGTTTACTGATTCTTGGATTTCATTTTGAATCTTTAAGTGTTAGTGCTTTCTGATGAGAGGGAAAGTATCATCAATACGATTTTCTACCCAACCATAGACTTAATAGTTCCACATGCCTTTTCCAACTGGAAGAGCTCGACCCTTCACTAGGTATAAATAGATGACATATCTAATGCCATATGAGACCGAGGTTTTGACCTTACACAACCCTAGTTGATCACACAGCATAGACACCTCCTAACTAGTATGACTTTTGACTGGGTTGTATATTTGGATCAAATGAATTGATCAATGCATACTTATTGTAGTGTAATGCCTCTTTGGGCTTGCACTAACATTGAGATGATTTCCATTCCCTTTAAACTGGCTAATTTCACCTCATTTCCTCTCTTGCTCTCTATCTTGCTCTCTTGCATTCTCTACATATTCTCTTACACTCTATGGTTATTCTAGCATTCTCTTGATCTATCTCAACTCCTTTCATTCCAATCCATTTCTCATCTCCATTGTTGCTCATAGCGAAGCTCTACTTACTTGGGAGGTTTAAGCTTTTCCTTCCTCTAGCAAGCTCTTAGTTTTTGGTGTTGAAGGGAAGTTCTTCCTCTTTGGTTTATCATAGCATCCACTTTATTGTGTTTGGTTTAACACATTGTCTATTGCATTCTCTTTATTATATTTTCATTATCACTTTTATCATGTGTTGGCATTATGTGAACCGGCATGAAGACATAATGATATTGGATGTTGTCATTGATGTCAATATGAGACATAGTGTGAACCGGCACATGTGATAGGTGAATAGAGAGAGGAACCGACATATGTATGAACCGGTTTATATGCCCAAGTGAAGCGGCATATTTGTTCAAGGTGAACTGGCATGTAGTTATGAGAACTGGCACATGGAAGCATTGTATGACTACCGGTTGGTAGGTAGCTTCCACTTAGGGGTTTCCGGTTGGAGTACCTCAAGTCTGTGACTCAATCAGTGATCTTTGTGTGATGAGTTAGTAGTATGATGGAGGATAGATCATGTTGCCACGTAAGCTCTGTGCGTGTGAAGGATCTTGCATGAAGAAGACTATTCCTATCTACCTCGGGAATGTGCGAAGTCTATCAAACGGTGATAACGTGTGATGGGTTATCAGCTGCCAAGAAATCAATGGATAATGGATGATGGAGAATGTCTTGAGATCGATTCAAGATTGTTGCATTTAATGCAGTATGATTCAACGGTCAGGATCGAACCATTTGAATTGCTTAACCTAACAAGTTTAAGGTTTAGGGTTTTTGCTACTGACTTGTATGTTTCCTATAAGGTCGATGTTGTGTTTCTTTCTGAGGTTGTTGGCAAAAGTTGTGAGTGTGTATCCAAGGGAAGTGATACGTGATTCTTGCCAGACCAGAGGAGAGAAGAGATACTTGCAAAGTGAATGTGCAGAAGGAAAAGAGGAGCCTAAACGGATCTGCATTAGCATTGAGTTTGTTAATAGATCATTGTAATACATGTTGATCTCTAACCACTTCAACAGTTGTAAAATCCCCTAACAGGGTAGCCTTAATTGGCTTGATTCAAAATCCCTTAAATCGGGTGGTCTTAACCTGCTTGATTCAAATCCCTTAACCGGGTAACTCAAGGCTAATGAGTTCTGAGAAGCTAGAGAGCTTAGGAGATCCTTTCAGCTATTGAGTTCTTGAAATCCTCTAACAAGGTGACCCTACCGGGTTTAACCCTTAACCAGGTATCCCTTAACCGGGTGATCCCTAACAGGATCGGTTCCTACCAGAACCTATTGTAATGTCCTTAACCGGATAAGGCTCCTAACAAAGCGGACTTCTAAAGAGTTCAAAAAGCAGCTTGTGGGTATTCATCCCCACCGTGGTTTTTCCCAGTTGGGTTTCCATGTGAAAAATATGTGTGTCATGTGAAATGCTTTTGTCTTGTGATGCTTTGTCTGACCTGTTAAGCACATGAAGGTTCTATGTTTTATGCCTATCTATAAAACATATTGAACTCATTGTTGTGAAGATCTGGTGGTTAAGTTTACTTGTTTATGCATGAGAATATAATGATATTGTAGTATTGAGCTAAGAGGAAAGCTTATTGAGTGACCAGTTCATGACTGATTGAGTTGTACTGGATGTTACTGGTTGCACTCTGTTTTACCGGTATCCCTGTTTATCAGTCATTTGGAGCATTTGCTATCAAATCGGTTTTGGACTGTATTTGTGTTTGTACTGATTCACCCCCCCCTCTCAGTATTGGTTTGGTACTTGTGGTTCATCATTGAGTTATCAATTGGTATAAGAGTGCCTCCAGGTCCTCTGTGTTGTAAGCCTAACCGCTTGAGGAAAAGATCCTAGTCAAATGATGAAGAGGGAAGGTCCAAAGTTTAACAAGGAAAATTTTGGTATATGGAAAGACAGGATGAAGATATTCATCAAAAGCATGGGTGTTCAACATTGGAGTTATGTTGAAAGTGTATATGTTGTTCCTACCGGTACTCTCACCGATGACCAAAAGAGAGAGAGAGATGCAAGAAAATGGGCAAGTCATGGAAGCCCTCGTCAGTAGTCTATCTAACATTGAGTTTATTGATGTTCAGGACAAGGCAAATCCCAAAGAGGTATGGGATGCTCTTGAAAATATCTATGGTGGTGATGAGCATGTAAAACAGGCTAAGGAAGAAAGCCTAAGAGGGAAGTTTGAAGACATGCAGATGGTTGAAGGAGAGACCATTCAGCAGTATGGAATAAGAATCAAAACAATTGTTGGAGAAATAAAGAGTGCAGGTGGCAAAATAGAAGATTCCACTGTGGTAAGTAAAGTTCTGAGATCCCTGTTACCGGTCTATGCAATAAGGGTTGCTGCTATTCAGGAGCTGAGATCAATAGACAAGTCTGAGGTGTCCTTGGACTCCATCATAGCCAAGTTGACAGCCTATGAGCTGAATAGTTTTGATGGTAGTGTTCAAAAGATAGAATCAGCTTTTAGAGCCTCTGCTATACCTTCTAGAAAAGGAAAAGAGGCTAGCACTAGTGAGGAACCTAATCAGAGCAGAGAAATGAAGGATGAAGAGTTTCTAATGGAATTTGAAGCACTTCTTGCAAGGAAATTCTCAAAAGGAACTGGTAAATACAAAGGTAAGCTACGTTTGAAATGTTTCTCCTGTAACCGGATAGGACATATTGCTATGAACTGTCCTAATAGTGACAACAAGGATAAACCGGAAAGATTCAAGAAATTCAAAGGAGGAAACCAGAGAAATTGTTTTGTGGCAGTTGATGAAGGTGTCACAGATGAGGAATCAGAAGATGAAGAGAATGAAGACATTGTGTTTGTTGTTGTAAAGGAAGATGTGGCAGACAAGAAGGCTCTTGTCTCCTGGTTTGATGATTCCAATGAGTGGATCATTGACAGTGGCTGTTCTCACCATATGACTGGTGACCGGAGCAAGTTTCTCTCCTTAGAGGAGTATGATGGTGGTGTGGTTCACTTTGGCAATGATGCACCATGCATGGTCAAAGGTAGAGGGTCCATCTCTTTGAATGGAAAGAGTAGTGCTGACAATGTGTACTGGGTTGATGGTCTCAGACACAACCTTCTAAGTGTTGCTCAGCTAAATGACAGTGGCCTCACTCTGCAATTCAAGAATGGAGTTTGCAGAATCAAAGGTAATGATGGTAAATTGGTAGCCACCGGCATGCAGACTAAAGGTAACCTATTTTATCTGAATGCAAATATAAGTATATGTCTTATGGCTAAGCTTGATGATAGTTGGATATGGCATAGGAGATTCTGCCATGTGAACTTTGATAACATTGTGAAGGCTAGTAAGATCAAGGCAGTCAGAGGGTTGCCGGTGCTGAGCAAACTGGATAATACCTTGTGTAGAGAATGTCAATTGGGGAAAATGTCTTCCTCAACCTTTAAAGGTAAATCTTTCACTGTTGACAACTTGCTTGATCTTGTGCATACTGATTTATGTGGTCCTATGAAAACTAGAAGTGTGCAGGGTGATACGTACTTCATGATTCTCACTGATGACTGCTCAAGAATGATGTGGGTCACATTCTTGAAAGACAAGCTTGAAGCTTTTGGGAAATTCAAAGCTTTCAGAGCATTAGTGGAGAAGGAAAGTGGTAAAAGGATCAAATATCTCATAACTGATCAAGGAGGGGAATTCACTTCCAGTGAATTCAACAAGTATTGTGAAGAATTTGGCATCAAGAGACAGCTGTCTGCCCCCTAGACTCCACAGCAGAATGGCCTAGTAGAGAGGAATAACCGGACGGTGGTTGAAGCAGCTAGAACCATGTTGATTCAAGGAAAGGTTGCTCACACCTTTTGGAGAGAAGTGGTGAGCACTGCAGTCTACACTATGAACCGGGTACTCATCAAAATGGGTAAGGACAAAACTCCTTATGAGTATTGGACCGATAAGACACCTGTGGTTAACTACTTTAAGGTATTTGGTAGCAAATGTTACATCAAGAGGAGTGAACATCAGGGAAAATTTGGAGCTAAATGTGATGAGGGAATATTTCTAGGATATTCCACCAAGAGTAAAGCTTTCAAGTGCTACAACAATAGGACTCAGAGAATTGTGGAAAGCATCAATGTAAGAGTTGATGAATCCTCTGAGAAGACTAAGGAAACCGGCAGTGAGCAAGCTGTAAATGAACCGGTTGCAACCTTCTGGGAACCGGTTGTCAGTCAACCGAGTACCAGTAACAATGTTCCTGAACCGATGAATGCTGATACTGATGAAGATGAGGATGAAGAAGAGAAGCAAGAAGAACCAGTTAAGACCATTCCTCGGTATGTCGAGTTGAATCATGATCCCAAGCAGATCATAGGTGATAAGGATGTAGGATTCCTTACCAGAAGAAAGATAAGAGAAAACTCATGTATGATCTCTGAATTTGAGCCTAAGTCATTCAAAGAGGCTCATAAAGATGAAGACTGGATCAAGGCAATGGAAGAAGAACTTGACCAGATAGAGAAAAATGGTACATGGTCCTTGGTACCCAGACCAGAGCATAAAAATGTCATTGGCACCAAATGGGTGTTCAGAAATAAGTTGAATGAGGATGGCACAGTGATTACGAATAAAGCCAGACTGGTATGCAAAGGATATGCTCAAGAAGAAGGTGAAGACTATGGGGAAACCTTTGCTCCTGTAGCCAGATTGGAAGGAGTTCGTATGCTTCTTGCATATTCAGCTTTTAAGAGGTTCAAGGTATATCAAATGGATGTAAAATCTGCATTCCTAAATGGTGTACTTGAAGAGGAGGTGTATATTGAGCAACCAAATGGGTTTGCCCTGTCTGAAGATAGTGACATGGTATGTAGGCTACATAAAGCATTATATGGTCTAAAGCAAGCACCTAGGGCATGGTATGAGCGCCTACATTCCCATCTTGTGAAGATTGGATTTGAGAGAACAAGTGAAGATAGCAATATCTACTTGAAGTCTGAAGGAGATCAAATCCTGATCTATGAAGTTTTTGTTGATGACATCATCTTTGGTGGAGATGACAAGATGAGTCATGAGTTTGCTGATGAGATGAAGAAAGAGTTTGAGATGTCTCTCATAGGGGAGATTAAGTTCTTCATTGGACTGTAGATCCAGCAAATGGAAGATGGAATCTTCATCACTCAGTCCAAATATGTCAAAGAGGTGTTGAAGACTTTTGGCATGGAAGACAGCAAACCGGTTGGTACACCGATGGTGACCAGTTGCAAATTGACAAAAGAGGATGATTCCACACTGGTTGATGAGAAGGAATACCGATCAATGATTGGTAAGTTGCATTATGTAGTGCATAGCAGACCGGATATTGCACATGCGGTTGGCATTACTGCAAGATTCCAAAAGAGTCCAAGAGAATCTCACTTGATTGTAGCCAAGCAGATTCTTAGGTATCTGAAGGGAATAGTTGACTATGGATTGTGGTACCTGTAGACACCTAAAATTGTCATGTCTAATTAAATAAATATTTTATTTATTTAATTATCTAAGCTTAATTCTTCTATTAATTAAATAAATCTTTATTTATTTAATTAATTCATTTATCCTCTTCTAGCCTTATTTCTCATTTAAATAAATACATTTATTTATTTAAATTATCCTTTTCCTAAATTAAATAAATATTTTATTTATTTAATTATCCCACTTCTACTATTAATTAAATAAATCTTTATTTATTTAATTAATTCATTAACCTTTTTCTACACATGACACATGTCATTCATCTCTTAATTCCTACACTACCTACCTCTTTCATTATTTTACTATTTCTTCTACCTACCCTCTAATCATAGCCGACCTCTTTTTACACCTCTCAATCTTATCCCTCCATTTCATATTGTGTCTTCTATTTAAAGAGATGCCTTCTTCATTATCAAACCCCTAATGACTCAGCCTAATGAATCATCTTAAGGACTTGACTACACGACGATCCTACTTGCAACCACATTCCATTCTTTGTTGAGCTCTTGTGCATATAAAATCTGAGAGCAAATATATCAAGCAAGATCAATGGAGATAGGAAGGATGGAGATCAAAACCCTATTGGACATGTGATGGTATAATCTTTGTGATTTCATTTGATTTGCATTGTCTTAGGTAATCTTCATATGTTATGGTGGATCTTTGTTGATTGTTAGGCTAGGGTTTTGTGGTTGAATCTATTTAGCCTTTCAATATTGTTATTATTGTTATCCATTTCCTCCATATACATTTTGGCACGCCCGGTGGGACTCTTGTCCCTTTGCATTTAACCTTTTTTGTTGCAGATTTTGCGTTTTTGAAGTTGCAGATCGGACATTTTTCGATGACATTTTAGGTTTTTTCCGCGTCTGCGAACTTTCGGATTGCGTCTCTGATTTTCAGGAGCGTCTGCGGATACTGGAGTCGCGTCTGTGTTTTTGACAAGTTTTATTTTGCAGGTCTCAGACAGGCACGTCTGTGTTGTTTTTGATCGCGTCTGTGTCCGATAAGGGCGTCTGTGATTTTTGACCGCATCTGTGAGTCACAGAACCGCGTCTGTGTCATACAGGCGCGTCTGTGTCGTGGGTAACAGTGTCTGTGTTTTGAATGTTTCGGAATTTTCAAATTTTCATTGATTCGATTTTCGGATTTCGTACTTAGGGTTTCAGATCTGGTTTATTTTTGGACTAACCCTTTCAGATCTAGCTAACTAAGTTGGTGCAGCTTGCCTTGGAAGCTAAAACGTTTTGGTTGAAGGCCCCTCTTTCACAAAGTCTTTTGGGTTTCTAAAATTTACCTAACTTGTGTGCTTGCAGGAAGGGGTGATCATTTGAAACAACCCAAACTACTAACAAATTTTGTTGCAGGTCCTTGGCTAGGGTTTTGAAATTTTGTTGTGTGCCTTGTTTTCATAGATTAGAAAACACTTCCATTGGTGCACTAAAATTGAATCATTGTCTTTTGTGTCTTGAGCAATAGGCTCTTTTTGTTTAATCTTTAGAGGGCCTGTCTTTCCGTGTGGTCATTAGGACTACTAGTGAGAAGAGGATGACCCAAGTGGTAGCGAGGAAAACCCACCTCATCCGAACCATTATAATCAAATGTATTCATGGTGAAAACTATGGATAACGTGTGCTGATTAGTTCATACCGACACTATGTCTCCCCATAAACCCGTTTGATCAAATTTATTTGATCATTTGTAGGGCGTAACCCCTACCGGCTGGGAGCCTTCTGTATTTACAGAGCTGAAAGTGCCGCATGTATGGCCACACGAGCGGATGCCCTTACTAGCACCATTTTGTTTTAGAGGCCCAAATCCTTCTAGTTGTTGGGGCAGGAGGTCGGACCTCTAGTAGCGGCCCACACACATACGGTTCTTAGTAGAGATACAAAGTTCGCCATGGGGAGTTTTCATGGGGACTGATGCTTGGCTGACCCGAGAAGTGAGTGCCGAGGGTGGAGCCAGTGAGGTCAAGCATCTAAGTATCCGCTCTGAATAACATAGCCTCGGGGGTAAAACCCTATGTGGGATCAACAACTATTGTCTTGGCCAGCCATAAGAATTGTGCTTGACTTATGTTAAACATTCAAAGCATTCAAGACCAAACAGCAAAACATTGTGTCTTTTGTGTCTTCAAGTGAATGCAAAACATTTTACATCAAACAACACACTTTTGGAGTCTAAACATTTGCAAACATTGAGTCCTCATCAACATTGTGTCCTCTTGTCACAAAAAACAGTCAAACAGTCGAATTTGGTCACAGCAAAAACAACTTCACAGATTGAAAAAAATTGCACGAAGTTTACAGAAACGCGTCTGTGTCTGTTTTAACCGCGTCTGAGTAATCTAAGCGCATTTGTGAAGGGCATAATAGCGTCTGTGTGTCTAGCAGCGTCTGTGTCGAACAGAAACACGTCTGTGTCTGGGAATCGCGTCTGTGAAGTATACAGTCGCGTCTGTGTCCAGAATTGCAAAAAACCTTTACAGTCCAGCAAACATAAACAAGAAAATCGTAGAAGCGCGTCTGGGTTAAATAGAGTAGCGTCTGTGTCCGGAAACTGCGTCTGTGAAGTATACAGTCGCGTCTGTGTTCAAAATTGCAAGAAAATTTCAGAGTCCAACAAACAAAAGAAAAATCAGTTTCGGAATACTTGAGCTTCCTAGGTTGTTTCTTCAGGTTTCATCTAGCATTCAACCTGTCTCTGGGTCTCATACAGTCCATCATTGCCTCACATCTCATTTTACATTCATACTTGTCTAAACTTGAGTCAAAAGGTCACTTGCTTGTCCTCATCATACTTTGTCAACATACTACATACAACAACACTTTGCTAAGTGGTCCCTCATCAAGGTTTCTTACCTTTGGGTCTCATTTGGTCTTACTTAGAGTCAAGGTCAGCTTACCTCATCAAGAGAAACTATCCTCTCTTTGGAAGTCACACCTACTCTACTACGGACATACTTGGTCTTACACCTTGGACATTTGCAAGTACACCTCAGATTCATTTACACTCCATACAACTCTTGGTCTTCCATACTCTTTCCATTTTTCATCTAGTCTCTCACATCTTGGTCAAACACCTAGTTCATGGTTGAAACCCGTCTTCAAAAATCTAGGAGAAAAGCTAAAGAAGCTCAAGAGTCCACCAACATGAGTTCTTATGAGTATGACAATGATTTATTTTTTAATCCTGAGCACACTACACTGCCTGACATGGATGTTTATAGACACATTCCAAATGTGGAAAACGCAGACACTACAAACAACAAGGCTACACACAATGACAATGTGGACAACTTTTCAATACAATCAGCAGATGTAGAAGAATCCATAATGAATCCTCATTTCAATAGATTGGTTGAAGAGATAATGAAGAGGGATAGACAATACTTCTTACACATGATGGCACAAAGTGGAGCTAAAATACCTCATGACTTTGATATGTCTCAACTTATGGAAAACCGACCCTCGCAACAAACTCACTCCAACATGGATCAAAGGAGACCCAATAGTGGAGGAAATAGAGGACCGCATATGGTACCTGAATCACCATCAGCTTTGCTTCAAAAACCAGAAGTCCCACATACACATGGCCAAACATATGATTCTTACCTTCGAAGACCATTATGGAAGCCTTATGCAGATAGATATGCTCAATCACATGCTCAAGCTATGGATCAATCAAAACAAGTGGACATTCAAAGGCATGCTCAAAATTTGGACACAAGGAAACCTCATGTCAAATTTGGGGGCAACACAATAGAACATGACGTGCCTATAGAATATGGTATATATGCACAAAATAGATATGGGGTTCCTCAACATGAAGCTATACCAAGTGCTCCCTATATGCCGCATCAATATAAACCTCCTCCATATGAACATGTCTATGATCAATATCATCCATACATGCAACAAGCTCCTCAAATTGGTGTCCCAAACATGGGGTATGCTACAAGAAATCGATCGCCACCTAAGAATAATTTGGAGCAACAAATCAGAGATTTACAAAAGAAAATGGAGGACATGAGTACACCAAAACCAACATACACTATGAGAGACATATGTCCTTATCCATTTGATAAGAGCATTCCAATGCCTCCATTCCCTGCACACTTTGTGATGCCAAAATTTGACAAGTATAGAGGAAAAGGAGACCCCAAGGCACACATACGACAATTTTTCACAGCTTGCATAGAGGTAGCGGCAGAAGAAACATACTTGATGAGGTTGTTCCCGCAAAGCTTAGGCGATCAAGCTATGGAATGGTTCTCTCAATTACCTCCTGGTATTAAGTCATGGGGTGACTTAGCAGAGGCATTTATTTAGCATTTCTCCTACAATATTGAGACAGATATCTCAGTCACTACTTTGTGCAATACTAAGCAAAAGGAGGGAGAATCTTTTGCGTCATTTTTACAAAGATGGAGAAATCTAGCCAGCAGATGCTCTTGTGAAATTCCCCAAAAACAAATGGTAGAAATGTTCACACAAAACGTTAACAAGGATATTGGCTATGATCTAAGGAAAGCTTGTTTGTCCACCTTCAAGGATGTTATTGAAAAGGGCTTAGCAATAGAAAAGGTCTTAATTGAACAAGGAGTCATCAAGCTATTCAAGGAAAACAAGGATGACTTTAAAGGAAAAGACAAGCCAAGATTTTGGAATAAAAACAAGAACACAATCAATGATGGTGTTGTTGATGCCAATACAGTGAGACCCAAGTTCATCTTTTTAGGATCAAGTTCTACAAACAATCAAGTGAATACTCAAACAACTTCCAGATCACGAAGGAAGTACACTCCATTGGGAGAACCACTTGAATCAGTCTTCAAAAAGCTAGTGGCAAACAAAGTGATCACAATTCCAGATTTTCCTCCATATGAACCAAAGGTCAAACCAAATTGGTGGAATGATGATGAGTATTGTGAGTTTCATAAGAGCAAGGGTCATAAGACAGGAAATTGTCATCGACTGAAGAATATCGTGCAAGATCTCATTGATAGAGGTGACATTGAGATTGAGGGACATTCGTCTAATCAAGAACATGAGATGTTTAAGGAACCATTCCCAAAGCATGACAAAGGAAAAGCCCAAGTCACAGATGATCAGGCCAACTATACTAGAGCACCTTACAACTATGATTCAACTATCAATCATATCTCGATGGACAATCATATCTCTACTATTACCATCAAGAACAAAAACCCTGAGAATCCTCCTCAGTGACCCAAGATTGTCCTAAGAGGTGTTGGATCTTCTTCCGAGCCTACCTCTGAATGTCATGTTACAACTCGTCGAGGTAAAATTACGTTGCCAGGTGCCTCCACTAAAAATACGGCTTCTTCATCAACCAAACCTGAGTATGACCTTATAGAACAGTTAGGGAAGACACCCGCGCTCATCTCCATCCTTGAGCTCCTACGTATATCCCCCGCTCATAAAGCCATTCTTGATAAAATCTTGAGAGACACTGCCGTTCCTACTGATCTGAACGTGGACCAGTTTCAAGCCATGGTGGGATACCTTTCCATTCCACACTCCCTTACATTCATGGAAGCTGATGATGCCTCTGTAAGTCAGCCACATAATGCACCATTACATATTGAAGCCTTCATACACAAACATCGAATAAAGCAAGTCCTGATAGATGGAGGAGCTGGTCTAAACATTTGTACATTGAGCACCATTAAACAATTGGGATATTCCGATAAAGCTGTGAATTCAAAAAATCAAATCACCATCAAGGCATACGATGATGAAGAACGCTCATCCAAGGGCACAATCACCTTACCTCTAAGAATTGGGCCAGTTACAAAGGATGTGGTTTGTCAAGTCCTAGATTTGGATCTCACATACAACATATTGCTAGGACGTCCTTGGATTCATGAGATGAGGGCAGTCCCATCGACATATCACCAATGCATTAAGTTTCCTCATAATGGAGTCGAGGTAACAGTCAACGGTGATCCTAATCCATTCATATATTGCAATAACCTGAGATCACATACGGAGACCATCATTCCCAGTAATCGTGAAGCTGTTCCTTCTTCGGCATATATTGACCCTGAGTCATTGAAACCTTCGACATCAAAACAAGGTGAACTTAAAGGCAAATTTCAAGACAAAGGCATGGGAGAATACACTTTAAATCAGACCATGTATTTACGACAAGTCATGAGCTCTCCAAAAGAATATGGAAGGCCACATCCTAACAAGCAAATATCCATCATGATACTCAAATGGGATCCTACTACCTTTCAAAGATGGGGCGAACTAGAAGAGGAAGATTTATACAAAATGCTCTATAAAGACATTGAAGATGACACACAAGATCAGATCAGTATACCCTGTGAGAAATATGGCAAAGGCTTCAAGATTCTACAAAGATTCGGGTATGATGGAAAAAGCCCTCTTGGGTTACGCAAAGAAGGCGTCATGGAACCCCTACAACCTGAATTGACTGTAAGAAGAGAACGCTCAAAGGGACTTGGTTTTCTGACTTCCAAGATCCACACTAAAAGGACAGAAGAGGCATCACAAATCAAAGTTGCCAAAGTTCAACAAGAAGATTACTATTCCACAGATTCCAACGAATGGGAATGGGGTTCAGACAAATCCTCCAGTGACTATGAGCTCACCGAGACATTCAGAGAGCCAAATGAACCGACAAAAGAAGAGGAATTTTATAAAAAGTTCAAGGTGGGTCAAGAAACAACCCATAAGGATTCCGCACAGTCTTCGTCTCAAGGTTCTAGGTCGAAATCACATAGGATGAGGACACCTGTCCCGGAAGGCGCTACTAGTGACGACAATTTGGATTCGCTTGCGATCGAAACTGATGAGGAGAGTGCCATCGATGACCTCGACGATTGCCTCGATATACCCGAATATAACCATATCTTCACTCTTAGCCCTGCAAACTCCGAAAACATTCAAGGCCTTCCCCTTGTTCACCACCAACTCATTGACTGGGATTATGAAGGACCAGCACAATTTGACACATTTCAAAATGACGAAGCTATTATTGACTATCTTGGCATACGAGATGATCTTCCCCCTGGGGACCACAAAGCAGGATACACCATAGAACTCAACAACATGGCATATTTTGGCGAGGGTGTCGGACCTTCCAGTCGCAAAAATGTGAAAATAAGAACAAATCAAGGGTCTTATGGCGAAAACCACACTGTGGCGCTATCTGATCCCAAAAAAGTAAAAAGAAAGGACGTATCTGAGGGCGAAAACCTCTCTGAGGCACCCGAAGATGGAAGGCTCGACATTCTCCCAGCATCATATGAGGAAAAGTCATCCATGTTGGTAGAGGAGACTATCAAAACAAACATTGGTACAGAAGAGGTTCCACACAACATATTCCTGGCTCAATCATTAACAGAGTACGAAAGATCAAAATTCATAAGCTTCTTCAAAGAACGACAAATCAACATTGCATGGTCATACGCTGATATGCCTGGACTGGATACGGATTTGGTAATGCATCATCTGACAGTCAAACCGGGGGCAAAACCAGTAAAACAGAAATTAAGAAAAATGCATCCACAAGTGGCATTATGAGTCAAAGCAGAGCTTGAGAAATTACTCGATGTCGGATTCATACGTCCAATTGATTATCCTGAATGGATCTCTAACTTGGTACCTGTCAGTAAACCAGATCGCAGCATCAGAATTTGCACAGATTTCAGAGACATTAACAAAGCTTGTCCAAAGGATGACTTCCCATTACCAAACATTGACTTGATCGTTGATCTCACAGTAGGTCATGAAATGCTATCATTGATGGATGGATTCTCTGGCTATAATCAAATCAGGATTGCACCTGAGGATCAACACAAAATGACATTTACTTGTCCGTGGGGAACTTTCTGCTGGAATGTCATGCCTTTCGGATTAAAGAATGCAGGTGCTACATATCAAAGAGCTATGACTACTATCTTTCATGATCTCATGCACATAACCGTGGAAGATTATGTTGATGATCTCTTGGGTAAATCAATAGACAGAGATACACATTTGGACATACTTTCAGTCGTCTTTGATCGGTTGGAAAAGTACAAAGTAAGACTAAACCCTAAGAAATGTGTCTTTGGAGTAACCTCTGGGAAACTCCTAGGATTCATCGTGTCCAAAAGAGGAATTGAAGCGGATCCAGCAAAAGTCAAATCTATCTTGGAAATGCAACCACCAAGAAATATCAGTCAACTTCGATCCTTACAAGGCAAACTCCAGTCCATACGAAGATTCATAGCACAACTGGCGGATAAGTGTAATCCTTTTCAGCACCTGCTACATAAAAACATTAAATTCAAATGGGATGACAACTGTCAACAGGCTTTCCAGACACTCAAAGACTATCTCCTAAATCCACTGGTTTTGATGCCACCAGTTCCAGATCAACCACTGCTACTATACATATCAGCTACTCCAACAGCACTGGGGGCACTCTTAGCACAACAAATAGCTGACGACAAGGAAAAAGCAGTATACTATATCAGTCGCACATTGGTAGGATATGAGCTAAACTACACACCAATCGAGCGCGCATTTCTCGCCGTGGTCTTTGCTTCACAGAAATTACGACATTACATGCTTACTCATAAGACTAAGTTGGTTGCAAGAATTGATCCATTAAAATACCTTCTCAATAAAGCTACACTTACTGGGCGACTGGCCAAGTGGGTAATGATACTGAGTGAATTCGACATTGAGTATGTGGACAGAAAAGCAATAAAAGGACAAGCAATCGCGGATCAATTAGCAGATGCTCCCATGATAGATGATGTTCCTCTAAGTTCAGAATTTCCAGATGAATCCATTTTAACAATATCACGGACAAAGCCATGGCAACTGTACTTTGACGGCTCATACACACAACATGGGGCACGAGCTGGTATTCTCTTTATAACTCCTCAAGGCGATTCTATACCAAAATCATACCGCTTATCATTTCCTTGCACCAACAATATAGCGGAATATGAGGCATTAACAATAGGATTACGAATTGCAGTTCAATGGAAGATCCAGGAACTTCGTGTTTTTGGAGACTCCCAACTTGTTATCCGTCAAGCAACTGATGATTACCAAACAAAAGATGAAAAATTACTGCCTTATAAACAAATGGTGGATAATCTGAAGCAACACTTTACAAAGATAGATTTTGAGCAGATACCAAGAGAGCAGAATCGTGCTGCAGATGCCATGGCTACAATTGCTTCACTAATTGACCTGCCTCAAAATGAAACCTGCTATGAGTTCCTGGTAGACAATCTGTTGGTTCCTTCATATGAGATCACTCCTACTGAAATGATATGCGTTGTTGGTCCCGAATCCCAGTTATATGGTTCCATATTCACATATCTTCGCGACAATATCTTACCTCCTAATCTATCAAACAACCAACGCCGCACTTTCATTCGCCAATCCTCTCGATATGTCATTCTAGCTGATATCCTATACCGACGAGGTCTAGATGGCACTCTTCTTAGATGTTTAGAAAGCGACAAAGCTCAGATTGCGTTACATGAAGTGCATGAAGGGATATGTGGTCCACATGCTAGTGGTCCTACCTTAGCCAAGAAACTCATCAGGACTGGATATTACTGGCCCAATACGGAAAAAGACTCATATCAGTTTGTCAAGAAATGTAAGCAATGTCAAATTCATGGAGACCTCATACATGCGCCAGCACAAGAACTACAACCACTTGCGTCTCCTTGGCCCTTTTGTCAGTGGGGACTCGATCTCATAGGCAAGATTCATCCTCCTTCCTCTAATGGTCATAAATTCATTATCACTGCCACAGAGTATTTCACAAAATGGGTTGAAGCCGTGCCTCTCACACAAGTCACTGGAAAACAAATTGCTACATTCATCCTTAACTATATCATATGCCGATATGGTATTCCTGTGTCCATTATTACTGATAACGGGCGTCCCTTCAAAAATTAGGATGTTCGTGAGCTCTGTGACCGCTTCCATATTTCCCATCGTTTCTCCACACCATATTACCCCCAAGGTAATGGCCAAGCTGAGGCGTCTAATAAAACAATCCTTAAAATCCTCAAGAAGACAGTCAACGACGCTGGCCGTAACTGGCATATCCAACTCAATCCTGCACTTTGGGCCTACCGCACAAGTGTCTGCACACCTACAGGAGCTACACCATATTCACTTGTCTACGGCGCTAAAGCCATCTTGCCTATTGAGGTCGAGTTACCCTCTTTACGAGTCTCTTTGCAAAACATCATCACTGATGAAGACTACAGGGTCTCTCGCTTACAAGAACTAGAACTGTTGGATGAACGGAGACAAATTGCTTTTAATCATCTCAAGGCTTACCAACAACGAATGAGTCACAGCTACAATCACAAGGTCAAGCCTCACACATTTGAGGTAGGTGACTTGGTTCTCAGAGAAAACCCCAAGAATCAGCAAGACAGAGAGAAGAAGGGCAAGTTTGAACCAAACTGGATGGGTCCTTACATCATTACAACAGTCTATGGATCTGGTGTATATTAGCTCTCTACTACAGAAGGCGAACCTTTGGAGGATCCTATCAACAGCATGCATCTTCGCAGATTTTACACATAGTTCTCCGGAATATCCTAATTCAAAAATACAAAAAAATCAAAAAATTCAAAAAAATCAAAAAAATCAAAAATTCAAAAATACAAAAAAAAATCAAAAAATTCAAAATACAAAAAAATTATAAAACAAAAAAAATTGTTACTTGGTGAAAACCTGGCAAACAGACACCTTGTGACACAAAAAAATTGAAAAAATAAAAAAGTAAAGAGAAATAATTTCGTCCAACGGTGAAAACCACTTCGGTGGCGCCCTGGGCAAGTACCATGGTGAAAACTGGGTCACCAGCGCCATGCATAGAGACATTGCTCCTCCCTCCTTTAGGATTCACTTTCATCATTTCACTTTGCACACACTCACAACCTATTCACTCACAATAAAATTACCCATTCCCATCATGGCTTGTTATTGATCTACCCAAGATTGGTTAGCCATTCACAATAACCCCCCCTTTTTTCACATCCCTTTCCATCCATAACAAGTTAGACCCTATCTGTGGCTAAGGCAAATCCTACGTCTAGTGATGGGTGTGGAACTGAGAACATCACATGTTCGAGGAGTACAGTTTCTTCCAGCTTCCTTCAGTCTATCCGCGTACAATCCGCAATAAAGCAACATTTGCATCACAGATCCGCAATAAAGTTTCATCTTCTCCGCAATAAAGTATCAGTTTCGTGGATTCAGTCAGTTTCAGATGAGACACAACAGCAACAATGGGCTTCAACAAATCAAATCTTTCAACAGACTCAGACAACATTATGGTTCAGTGCTATCTATCCTTTCTGTGAAAGTAAACATTGTGACCACAATCAAATAAGACTTATACAAGTGACAAGAGACACTAAACTTGAGGACTACAGTGGATGTTGGTGTCGAGTCTTGGTTTTCTTTTGATTTCATCTTTTTTGGTGACATGTCTTTTAGCTTTTCCGGGATGTCTTTGACTAGAGATTCTATCTCCAGGATGTCTTTGACTAGAAAGGCGAGGATGGGGTATCGTCACCCATGTTCTTTTGCTGTCTGTGGATTGTCTCTTAGTAATGCTATGACTTGTCCAAGGATATGAGGACACTGTGAGTCTAGTGCGAACTGGGGCATTCCTTGTTTGTGACTGTCTTATCTCCATGCAAACGGGTACAATGACTTTCTGGGTCGAACATATGCCTCGATTGTCATAACCTATCTTGCCATAATAAGCTCAATGATGATAACGCACAAGAAGCTCTTTCACTTTCATATCTTCTATCCTCCATCCCCCTTTCTTGATCACAATGGCATTACATGACTGAGTAGCCCGCTATCACATGACTGAGTATAATGACACACCAAAAATATTTGCATTTCATGTAGCTGCACCTACATTACCACATATAAGCATTTCATACATACATCTAGATATCACAACTGCATCACATCTTGCACACAACACCTGTTAGCACAATTTACATTTGCATTATCATATTCATCTGCATTACATACATTCACATTTGCATTAGCATAACATATAGAATCATAAAAGAACAAAAATATTGCATTGCATCATGTAAATATTTGCATCCATATCATAAGCATCACATAAGAACATCTCATCACATAGGTACACATGCATATAGTTGTCGTAAAGATGAATCATCTCTCATATATATAATCAAAAATGTCATGATACAATGATGTCAAAAATCATATGGCTACAATCACCCACAAGTGTCTACAATACAAAAAATGGTACAAATATTGATACAAGGGAGCCCTCTATGGCTATGATGAACTCCCTCCCTCGGAGCCGCCTGGCCTCGACGGAATCTGAGCCCTAGAAGGACCTGCTCCAGGATCACCCTGCCTGTCTGGTGGTGGTGGAGGACCCATGACCCCACCACTCGATGCCTGTCTCCTCCGGCTCCCTCCCGTAGCTGTCGTTGTCCGCGATGGTCTATGGAAGCTCCTCGCCCGCTGATCTGCTGGCACGACACCATAATATAGGTCCCTCCAGTAGGCAATCTCCTCTCCGGCTCGCAGGACATATGCGTAGCCTGCTCCTGTGTCCTCCGCCGCCTGCCTCCCTGCCCTCAGCGCTGTCTTAGCCTCAATGTAGCGCTGAATCGCCTGATCCCTCTCCCGCTCAGTATCCCTGAGCCTGATCCTGAGTCGGTCCCTCTCCCTCTCCAGCTCTTGGATCTCGTCTGCCTGGCCCTGGCAGATCTCCCTAAGCTCAATCAGCTCATCCTCCTCTGGATCCCCACCCTCTACCTCTGCCCGTGGCTCTCCCTCTGCGGGTGCCTGCCCCTGTACCTGTCCTTGTACCTGTACTTGTGCCTGAACGGGTACGTGTCTCGGTACATGCCTAGGTCCCTGTACCTGTCTCTGTCTCTGTGCCTGTACTGGCACCTGTCCCTGCACCTGTCCCTGTCTCTGTCCCTGTGCTCTAGGACCCTGTGCTGCTGGTACCTGCAGGGGCACTCCACCGCGACCCCTCACCACCTCGGCCTGTCCCTCCTGTCCACCCTCTCTCCGAGGTGCCACCCTCCTCTCCCCAACTACTCCCCTCCGCCGCCGTCGGCCTCTATCCCCATCACCCCCACCATCATCATCATCATCTCCTCCTCCATCTCCATCCAGTAACTCTCCTGGATCTGTCAATCGGGGGAATGGATGCTCTGCCCAATACGCTGTATACTCTGCATCCATCCCGGCGTCCGCAATCTCAGGCCACATGTCCCAAGGAAGGGGTATCATCTCTGCTCGCTGTGTGACTGCCTGATCATATGACAATAAAGGCCCGAACTGCGCCTGATCCCTAACTGTATGGGCATACATACCCGAGCCTCGTGGCATCCTCTGGATCTGGCCAAACTGTCGGCCAATCCTATCTACCAGCTGCCTCTCCAATATATAGGGCATCCGCCCAATCAAATACCTGCTCCGGAAGGTGTAAGGCAGCTCCACTGCGTCATCCTCCCACTCCTCGCATCCCAGATACGGCCTCCAGATGACGACATCAATGTCATCTATCACTCGCCGCCAATACTCTAACCTGCCAATCCGAGGCTGTGAAGTGATCATGTCGTACAGATGAACAAAACTCCGTCCATGACCCCTGCCTCTGAAATGTATTGGTCGCGTGATAGGCAGATGCTCGTATGCCCAAACCTGCAGTAGTGTCACTCCACAACCCAGTCCCACTAACCCATGGTAGACAAACTGGTGAAGCTCATAATATAGGTGGGCCAAAACACATGGACCCCACGCATATCTGGTGTGCTGCATCACCAATGTCTCCAGTGCTCCTCCCCAGCCCACTGCCAACCCCCGTGTCGCTCTGTCCGGACATAGGAACCCACTGATTGCTCCTCCAATCACAGCTGGCAAAGCTAACCCTGTCGCAGTCATGGTATCCCATGCCACATGTCCTGCTCTCATCTCTAGGCCGGGATCCTGAAACACCCATCTCAAAGCCTCTTTGTCTCTGTCACGATCGTATGGAATCAGCTCTCCATCGATCGGTATCCACAGAATCCTGTAGACATCCTCAAGGGTGACTGTCATCTCACCCATCGGCAAATGAAATGTGCATGTCTCTGAATGCCATCTCTCGGCCAGCGCAGTCAGCAAACCCATGTTTGCCCGAAACTAAGGCACATACAATACGTGTCTCAAACCCATCTCCTCGATGGCAGCTCTATCCTGAAAAGACAACTCCGGTCGCAACCTCTGTGTGGACGGGAATCTCTCCCATGACTCTAACATAGGCAAATACTCCTGCAGTCAAACAAATCAATCATGTCAGTCATGGTGGCATTCACTGTTCATCACAAAATGCTACTCGCTATCTAAATGCATATGGTCATCTATCTTAGTGACACTCACTGTTCATCACAAAGTGTTGCTATCTATCCTAGTAGTGCTCCCTGTTCATCACAAAGTACTACGTGTGTGACATTCCCTGTTCATCACAAAGTGTTATTCACATTTTGCACTCCCCGTTCATCACAAAGTGCTGCTCATACTTTGGGTACTCCCTGTTCATCACAAAGTACTCTATCTTGGTGCTCCCTGTTCATCACAAAGTGCCTCGATCTATCCTAGTCTTCCTAGAGGACCTGCTTGAGTGTATCCTCTCAGCAGCTTATCCAATCAACAGCGTATGTTCATCACAGAACTGCCGATTTGACCTAGAAGACCAAAACCTTGCATTTTCAGACACAAACGCGTTTCTAACTCACAAACGTGCCTATTGACTGCACAAGCGCGCCTAAACAACACAGACGCGCCTGTTTGACATAAACGTGCCTACATTTGTCACAAACGCGACTTTGGCACACAAACGCCCCTTCAGGACGCAGACGCGCCCGCATTAGACACAAATGCGCTTCCAGACGCAGACGCGCCTGGAACTGACACAGACGCGCCTGGCGGACACAGACGCGCCTGGCACCGACGCAGACGCGGTTGCATGTTTTTGCACTTTTTTTTGTGCCCTATTCCTAAGCGCATTTATTGCTAACTAGCATGCATTAATGACAAAATTGAATGCGTCAAAGTACGAGGAGGTTTGGTGGTACTTACCGGCTCTCCTGCCTCTGCTGGTCTCTGAAATCGGCGAACGCGGTCGAATCTGTGTACGAAAGCCATCGCTGCTGACTGTTGCTGCTCTTTTTCTCGCTCTGCACTGTGATCTCGTGAGGGTGTAGATGACAATGAGGACGTCTTTTGCCCGTGGTCTATCTTATAGCCTACCCCAGCCCTCGCCTTCATTTCCCGAGTCAGTCTTCATTATCCCGTGACTTTGTCACTTTATCCGACCATTCCATTCTAGCCTTTCTTTCTTATCGAGAGATTGTCTGCAATCTTTCCAGACTTTTTCATCCAATCTCTCGAGGGGGCATATCATTCCCATCCTGGGGCAACTCTGTATTAGTTCATCTTATCTTCTTTGAAACAACGTGACAAGTCGCATTGTCTCAAAGAGGGGCAAAATGTAGACACCTAAAATTGTCATGTCTAATTAAATAAATATTTTATTTATTTAATTATCCAAGCTTAATTCTTCTATTAATTAAATAAATCTTTATTTATTTAATTAATTCATTTATCCTCTTCTAGCCTTATTTCTCATTTAAATAAATACATTTATTTATTTAAATTATCCTTTTCCTAAATTAAATAAATATTTTATTTATTTAATTATCCCACTTCTACTATTAATTAAATAAATCTTTATTTATTTAATTAATTCATTAACCTTTTTCTACACATGACACATGTCATTCATCTCTTAATTCCTACACTACCTACCTCTTTCATTATTTTACTATTTCTTCTACCTACCCTCTAATCATAGCCGACCTCTTTTTACACCTCTCAATCTTATCCCTCCATTTCATATTGTGTCTTCTATTTAAAGAGATGCCTTCTTCATTATCAAACCCCTAATGACTCAGCCTAATGAATCATCTTAAGGACTTGACTACATGACGATCCTACTTGCAACCACATTCCGTTCTTTGTTGAGCTCTTGTGCATATAAAATCTGAGAGCAAATATATCAAGCAAGATCAATGGAGATAGGAAGGATGGAGATCAAAACCCTATTGGACATGTGATGGTATAATCTTTGTGATTTCATTTGATTTGCATTGTCTTAGGTAATCTTCATATGTTATGGTGGATCTTTGTTGATTGTTAGGCTAGGGTTTTGTGGTTGAATCTATTTAGCCTTTCAATATTGTTATTATTGTTATCCATTTCCTCCATATACAGTACCCATACAACAATAATTCCAATCTGAAAGTGTTCACAAATGCTGATTGGGCAGGTAATGTGGATGACCAGAAAAGCACAACCGGTGGTGCATTCTTTCTCGGTGGTAGACTGGTCTCATGGATGAGTAAAAAGCAGAGTTGTATCTCTTAGTCTACAGCGGAAGCGGAGTATGTTGCAACTTTCATGAACTGCACTCAGACAATCTGGATGAAGCATGTACTGGAAGGCTTCAAGATCCCTGTATCTAAACCGGTAAGTATATTCTGTGATAACACAAGTGCTATCAATATATCAAAGAATCCGGTTTTACATTCTCAAACCAAGCATTTTGAGCTTGAGTATCATTTCTTGAGGGAAAAGGTTCAGAATAAAGAGATTGCACTAGATCATGTGTCCAGTAAGGAGCAGTTAGCAGACATATTCACCAAGCCTCTCCCAAAGACAACATTTGTGTATTTGAGAGGTGAATTAGGGGTATTGCCCCTTCAGGAGGTGAACTAAAAGTGATTGCTCCACATCAATCAAGTACTGGAAAGACAAATTTTTGGTTGATTGGTGTGTTGAAGGATGCTACTCCTTAGGGGGAGCAACATGATGAAATAGTGATGATTGTACCTCCACTTTGGCATTGTTGTCAAAGGGGGAGAAGGAGTGAAGCGAAAAGATATTTGCAGCAAATGGGGAGAAGATGTGAAGCAGAGAAGATATCTTTTGTATATTGCCATCAATACCAAAGGGGGAGATTGTTGACATTATGTGAACTGGCATGAAGACATAATGATATTGGATGTTGTCATTGATGTCAATATGAGACATAGTGTGAACCGGCACATGTGATAGGTGAATAGAGAGAGGAACTGGCATATGTATGAACCGGTTTATATGCCAAAGTGAAGCGACATATTTGTTCAAGGTGAACCGGCATGTAGTTATGAGAACTGGCACATGGAAGCATTGTATGACTACCGGTTGGTAGGTAGCTTCCACTTCGGGGTTTCCAGTTGGAGTACCTCAAGTCTGTGTGACTCAATCGGTGATCTTTGTGTGATGAGTTAGCAGTATGATGGAGGACAGATCATATCTACCTTGGGAATGTGCGAAGTCTGTCAAACGATGATAACGTGTGATGGGTTATCAGCCGCCAAGAAATTGATGGATAATGGACGATGGAGAATGTCTTGAGATCGATTCAAGATTGTTGCATTTAATGCAGTATGATTCAACGATCAGGATCAAACCGTTTGAATTGCTTAACCTAACAAGTTTAGGGTTTAGGGTTTTTGCTACCGACCTATATGTTTCCTATAAGGTCGATGTTGTGTTTCTTTCCGAGGTTGTTGGAAAAAGTTGTGAGTGTGTATCCAAGGGAAGTGATACGTGATTCTTGCCAGACCAGAGGAGAGAAGAGATACCTGCAAAGTGAATGTGCAGAAGGAAAAGAGGAGCCTAAACGGATCTGCATTAGCATTGAGTGTTGTTAACAGATCATTGTAATACCTGTTGATCTCTAACCACTTCAACAGTTGTAAAATCCCATAACAGGGTAGCCTTAACTGGCTTGATTCAAAATCCCTTAAATCGGGTGGTCTTAACCGACTTGATTCAAATCCCTTAACCAGGTAACTCGAGGCTAATGAGTTTTGAGAAGCTAGAGAGCTTAGGAGATCCTTTCAGCTATTGAGTTCTTGAAATCCTCTAACAAGGTGACCCTACCGGGTTTAAACCTTAACCGGGTATCCCTTAACTAGGTGATCCCTAACAGGATCGGTTCCTACCAGAACCTATTGTAATGTCCTTAACCGGACAAGGCTCCTAAAAGAGCAGACTTCTAAAGAGTTCAAAAAGCAGCTTGTGGGTATTCATCCCCACCGTGGTTTTTCCCATTTGTCTTTCCACGCGAAAAATATGTGTGTCATGTGAAATGCTTTTGTCTTGTGATGCTTTGTCTGACCTGTTAAGCACATGAAGGTTCTATGTTTTATGCATGTCTACAAAACATATTGAACTCACTGTTGTGAAGATCTGGTGGTTAAGTTTACTTGTTTATGTATGAGAATATAATGATACTGTAGTATTGAGCTAAGAGGAAAGCTTATTGAGTGACCGGTTCATGACTGATTGAGCTGTACTGGATGTTACCGGTTGCACTTTGTTTTACTGGTATCCCTGTTTGTTAGTCATTTGGAGCATTTGTTGTCCAACCGGTTTTGGACTATATTTGTGTTTGTACTGATTCACCCCCCCCCTCTCAGTACCGGTTTCGTACTAGTGGTTCATCATTGAGTTATCATCATGATCAATCTATCTTGGCTATTTGTGGAGGTGGTAACACCAAAATGGAGGGTTGGTTATGGAAAACCTCTAATTACAATTGTCCCAACATTTTTTCCTTAGTTTTATGTATGAAATTGCAACAAGGAAGAATGTGGTGCATGTTGGAGGCTGGATTGGTGGACCCTTTGTAAGTATTCTTCTATTTATGTCATCTTTGTATTAGTCTATTCAATTTTGTTAATTTATTGTTTTATATTTTTCATCACATTTAATATTCAAAACCTAAAATTGTGATTATCTTATACTTTTTGGTAAAGCTTTCATACCTTGTCTATACATGATGCTTGTGTGTCGTGTTGTCATCCTCGACTTGCGCATACATCCTGGATAATGAGCGTATGAAGTTGTCCAATTGTCCTTGTAACTATTACTTTAGGCTTTTGTGGTTAAAATATTTTTTTCTTTCAACATCCCATGGATGCACACACTCTATCATCTCCTAGTGAGAAAAATCAAAGGTCTTAGTACCTTGAAGGTTTTCTTGGAGTGGAGAGAAGGATATAAATGTAACATGCTATTTCTAGAGGAAGAAAAATAAATTAACTAATTAATGAAAGTGAAGAGAAATGGCTACAACCTTTTTTTGAAAAAAAAGGAAAGGAAATCTAACTTTTCTAAGAAAGTAATATGTTGAGATAACAATGAATGATTACATAAGCTTAGAGAACAATAAGAACTAATTTATTAACAACTAGATTATAAATTAGCACAAGAGTAGTTTAGGGTTTACTGATTCTTGGATTTCATTTTGAATCTTTAAGTGTTAGTGCTTTTTGATGAGAGGGAAAGTATCATCGATATGATTTTCTACCCAACCATAGACTTAATAGTTCCACATGCCTTTTCCAACTGGAAGAGCTCAACCCTTCACTAGGTATAAATAGATGACATATCTAATGCCATATGAGACCGAGGTTTTGACCTTACACAACCCTAGTTGATCACACACCATAGACACCTCCTAACTAGTATGACTTTTGTCTGGGTTGTATATTTGGACCAAATGAACTGATCGATGCATACACATACACATACACATACACATACACATACACATACACATACACATACACATACACATACACATGTATGTATATATATGTATGTATTTATATATATGTATGTATGTATATATGTATATGTATATGTATTTTATGTGTGTGTGTGTCTATACACACACACATAATGATTTATGTATTTTTTTTTTTTATTGGCATAAATAATTAAATAAGGATTCATAATTACTTATCTGAGTAATTTCAATTTTAATATTTTATTTAAAAAGAATGCTAGAGTCCAAGACAAGGATTCTATAAAACCCTAACAACTAGATTGACCTTCTAGGGTAAACCAAAATAGGTATTTAGTTTGTGACACCACACCCTAATTTCTAACTCAACATAACAAGCCTTTAAATTACAGGCTTAGGGTTTCAAATAACATTAGATCCTTCATCTATTTACCTCCCATTCTTGATTATACTTTTCCTCCCTTCTTAGAGGATGATAAATTTCCTGCATCCACTAGGTCAAAACCATGTAGTTACTTCATAATCTCATCATTAACTCTAACATGTTCAAACATGATAAAATAGCTCATATAAAGTTAATGATTTAAAACAAATCATTCACATATGCATTGTGAATCACCATTCAAAAGTATAGAACATCATGTATTAGTGCATTAATATTATCAAAATATTAAGGCACAAGAGGGATGTAACAATTAAGTCCTTGTGGGGTTTGACCACCCTTTGTAGTGGTTCATTTTTTCTCCTCTACAAGAATATACATCTATATAAATACATTAACACATATAAATGCATATATGTAGTGACACATACATACATAAGTACATACATATGTATGTATGTACATGTGTAATCATGTGTGTGTGTGTGTGTTTGTAGTATCGTAAATGGTTGCCAATCCAATTTACACCTCATGTTTGTACTCTCACTTTAGTGTATCCTATCCTCATCCCCTCTCTAGGTCTGTGCACGCCCAATTATCCAACTTTGATGTCACGTACACCTTTTGGTGGGTCCACTGTGACATGCCTACCCCCTTGGCCGCTTATTTTGGTCCTCTTTGGAGAAGAACCAAGGTCTAGAACTCCTAGTTTGGAGCAGGGTGCCCCAAAACGCCTTGGTACCTCTCAAAGGGGCCCCAATTTAAAATGGGGTAAGTGCTACATCTCCTTGACAATATTTGATCCCCGGGGCTACACATGACCATTGGAGGTTGGCCTAATTAGTAAACTACGTAGGGAACCCTATATAAAGACATCCTATCAATTCATTTGGAAATCCATGATCTATCTATAACATATGTTCTCGTGAAGCATTCATTATCAAGCATATTCAGAGATTCAAAGCTGCATATTCATCTTCAACCATTGTGGAGCAGAGTTACATCAATGTTCATGCAAGCATGTTTGTGCGATTAGGATTTTTCATATTCATGTGTTTGTCATGTCATTACATTCAACATTTGTTATTACATTTAAAGAGCATTGCATCATCATCAACAATTGTAAATCTGAGGTATATCTCCTTAACATTTATTTTAGTATTTGCATTATTTCAATTCATGGTTAATTTCAAAACTGGGGTTTGACCTGAGGAAAAACCCTATTCCCAACATATTTCCCTTTCTTTCTGTGTGTTGGAAACAAGTGTTAAGCTGTACTCGAGAAATCCGGTAGAGTCAACAATGATGAACATGTTAGCTTTTGACGGTGGAAAATTTGGAGGACCAGGGTGGATTTGTGCTACTTGATCTCGAAAAATCAAGTCAAACTTCATAGGACAAGTTTTAGACATCTCATTTTGCTCAGATTTAGGTTGGTGGCTCAGTGGGACATTTGTAGATTACTGTTTTTGTCAGATCACTTCAATAATCCCTCATTTTACCCTAATTTCATAATTAATCAAATTCAACTTAGAAATAGGATTAATCATATCAACCCAATTACATCTAATTAGAAATCTCAAACTCTTTCCTCACAAGGATTGAGCCTAGATCTATTGGATTCAATCCTCTTCCAATGTATGCGGGTTAATTGGGCTACTTAGTGGTTTTATTATCTTAAACCCTAATTCTTAATTTCCCCCATATTACAATATGTATACATATATTATATATACATGTTGCATAACATGTATGGTAATTTTGATAGTACATTTTATAAGTTATTTGAATGAGGTGAGAAAGAAAAAGAAATATTAATTAGTGGGATTATGTTTTATAACATGTCCAATAACTTTATTTATAAAAACATATTTCAGTCATATATATTCTATGATATTTATTATTCCACTACGTTTCAGTTATATATATTTTGTGAAAAATTGATTTGTAAATTTCTTGCACTAAATCATGACACTAAATATACAATTTATGCACACAAAAAATAATTAAATATGCCTACAAAACATACTCTTAGTTATTGTAGTAATATACTTATAAAACACACATAATTCTAAAATTGTCTAAAAATTTGTAAGTGTAAATAATAAAACTTCTCACCCAAAAATAGGATTATGTTGTGAAAGACTAATGGTAGTCTCCCAACTTATCTAATATGCCCATACAACTTTAAGTAAGTGGATGAAACAATCCCTATGATGGAATGCGATAATCTATATTAGAATGTGTTCAATCTCCTTTACCATGACTTCAACTTGTCTATGGATGTGTGGCTTGTGAAGAATCAACAAATAATATAGTATTGTAAGAGTCATAGTTCTCACACTCCTCCACATGGTTTGACATCAAGACTAGTGCAAAAGAGTTTTACCCACGCATGTTGAACACTAATGCAAATAATTCTCCCGTGAACTTTATGAGAGAAACATATAGGAAATTTACACATTTCCATATACTTAGTAGGGCTAACAAAATGTAGATATAGATTTTCATCTAGAGAAGTAATATCAACTAGTACTAGTGCAAAAGTATTGGGTAACTCGAATAAGAAACTTGCAACCATATTCTCATGACTCACCATATCAAACATAACAATGTAAGATTTGTGTAACATCTATTTAATAACTAGTTTGATGGGGTGATCAATGTGAAAAAAGACTTGAGATCTTTGACATCTTTTTTCATATATTAGTAAAGTGGATGAATAGAATATCTTTGAATATAGACTATATGATTCAAGTCTACACTTATAAGCAATATTGTCAAAATAATAGATCAAAATTGAAGTGACATAAAATACATTCATTGTTTTAGGAGGTAAATCACACTATTACATCCGAGTCATCTGTGTGACAAACGATAATGATGATAAGCATTTATGTTTCATTTTGTTTCATAGTACTTTCATATTCCATAATTCTTATATTTTGTGCTTCATTTCCATATAATATCCTAGCATTTTAAATAGTTGTGCTGCATATGATAAAATATAAATAATAGATATTCATATAATATTGATGTAAAATATGAAAATTATATATTAGATTGTATTAGTAACAAGAACGAGAATTATCATTTTAGTCTTGAATCATAGGTAGTGTGGATGCTAAGGAAGATGGAGAATGGAAAGAAAAAAGACTTCTTATTAAAAATTTGACTATAAGAATAGTATAAAAAAGTGATGTCTATTCAGCTGACAGAATGGCTCTGATCAGACATTTATTTTTTATTTATTAATTAAATTAAAAAACAAACATAACTGTTTGTAATTCTTATTTTAATTAATAAATACCAAATAAATGACCATCCTGTCGGCTGGATAGCCATTTCGCAAAAAAAAGGCAACGTAATAGAATGTTGGAAAGAGTGTAATGTAATCATCACGTTTCAAGAGAAGCATATTTCGTGTTGGGTATAAATAGCAGGATTCGTCTTGAAACTCTGAAACTTTGACCCCAAATATTTTGGAGTGATCGACTCTCATTACGCTAAATCTATTGAATTGATCGGGTTTATTCTCTCTACTGTTCGTTGCGGCTTTGTTTTTATTAGGGTTTTCTTCCAGCCAACTTACCGATCTACAGATCAGCGAATCAACTTCGATTTGAGGATTTTCTGTAAGTTCTCTTTTACAGTTCTGGATGTCTTTTGACACTTAAAAAACTAATATACTTTCTTTTTTGCTTGATGTTCACTGAGGTTATAGATTTGTATCATTGCATCGGGTAATCAGGTACATTCTGACCATTAGTATGCCAACTTGGTTGTTTAATCATGAATGCTGTATTAAATTTTCTGGTTGCTAAATCTTGTGTGGGGTTATGGATGCGGAGGCAAGCTTGAACAACTTTCGTAATAAATGGAAATATGGGTAACACTATCATGAGCCCATTAGGCGAAGATAACTGGGCAATTTTTACTTAAGGTTTATACTTGAATGTAGCACACAATCGTTACGCTATAACTTTGATTGTGCAAGCATATGTGCTGCCTTATTATGGGGGGTAGATTTAAAATGTAATTGTTGGGTTATGTTCGCATATACCATATGGTTACTATACTATATCGTCACTACACGTGGATAGAGCTATTGATTGCCTTATTTTGTTGCTTGGATTCATATTCTAGACATGGGTTACATTTTAATGTAATGTATAATTTTTACTCCACAACCTTGCCACATGATCTTAACTACATATATGCTTGAGTGATTATTGCAGTGAAGAGTTTTTGAATTCTAATTTTTTTTCACTGCAGAGTCGTCGCATTACAAACTTACCGTACATATGATAGAGTTATGGGCTACCTTCTGGTATGGGGGAGAGAGGAATGGAGGGAGAGAGGGGGCTCGATATTTTAGGTTGAATGTAGTCCAAAATCATTCCACCACATAGTCACTATGTCTGCTATTGTCGTAAGTAAGAATTAAAGTTCAAACATGGGTTGGGTTTCTATGTTTCAGAAGATTATTCAACCATAACCTCCCCATGTTTGCTAGAAATATGGGCTGCTTTGTTGTGATGAGGTTTGTTCAAAATGTAAAGATGGGTCATGCTTGAGTGTTCAACACAATCACAGCACCACAACACTATGGTATGTGTTCTAGGGGTAGATTTAAAATGTAATTGTTGGGTTATGTTCGCATATACCATATGGTTACTATACTATATCGTCACTACACGTGGATAGAGCTATTGATTGCCTTATTTTGTTGCTTGGATTCATATTCTAGACATGGGTTACATTTTAATGTAATGTATAATTTTTACTCCACAACCTTGCCACATGATCTTAACTACATATATGCTTGAGTGATTATTGCAGTGAAGAGTTTTTGAATTCTAATTTTTTTTCACTGCAGAGTCGTCGCATTACAAACTTACCGTACATATGATAGAGTTATGGGCTACCTTCTGGTATGGGGGAGAGAGGAATGGAGGGAGAGAGGGGGCTCGATATTTTAGGTTGAATGTAGTCCAAAATCATTCCACCACATAGTCACTATGTCTGCTATTGTCGTAAGTAAGAATTAAAGTTCAAACATGGGTTGGGTTTCTATGTTTCAGAAGATTATTCAACCATAACCTCCCCATGTTTGCTAGAAATATGGGCTGCTTTGTTGTGATGAGGTTTGTTCAAAATGTAAAGATGGGTCATGCTTGAGTGTTCAACACAATCACAGCACCACAACACTATGGTATGTGTTCTAGGGGTAGATTTAAAATGTAATTGTTGGGTTATGTTCGCATATACCATATGGTTACTATACTATATCGTCACTACACGTGGATAGAGCTATTGATTGCCTTATTTTGTTGCTTGGATTCATATTCTAGACGTGGGTTACATTTTAATGTAATGTATAATTTTTACTCCACAACCTTGCCACATGATCTTAACTACATATATGCTTGAGTGATTATTGCAGTGAAGAGTTTTTGAATTCTAATTTTTTTTCACTGCAGAGTCGTCGCATTACAAACTTACCGTACATATGATAGAGTTATGGGCTACCTTCTGGTATGGGGGAGAGAGGAATGGAGGGAGAGAGGGGGCTCGATATTTTAGGTTGAATGTAGTCCAAAATCATTCCACCACATAGTCACTATGTCTGCTATTGTCGTAAGTAAGAATTAAAGTTCAAACATGGGTTGGGTTTCTATGTTTCAGAAGATTATTCAACCATAACCTCCCCATGTTTGCTAGAAATATGGGCTGCTTTGTTGTGATGAGGTTTGTTCAAAATGTAAAGATGGGTCATGCTTGAGTGTTCAACACAATCACAGCACCACAACACTATGGTATGTGTTCTAGGGTTATGGACTATCTTATCATTGTTGCAAAGATTCGAATTGGATTGTGTTATAATGAATTGTTTTCATTATGATTACACAACATCTATCCCTCCAACGTTTACCTATCACAGTTTTCTTCTATTATTATTAATATTCCATGATTTTACTGTGGCATTCAACTTTAGTATGGACTTAGATTCTCATATCTTTTTACAGGGTTTTTATTAGATATGTTGACAGTGGGGAGGTTTTGTTTGAAGGTCGGGATAGTATGTTATCTGCTAATAGCCTAATTGTAAACTGGAACCTATACAATCTGTGAGAAGATAAATTGTAGAGGTACCTAGGCTTTCATTTTTGGGGTTATGGTCAATATTCCAGGTAAACTTCTTAGGTCAAAGTATTCAAACAATACTTAGCTGAAATCTTAGAAGCCTTTAAAATGTAGTGATAATGTTCCACATAATTTAAATTGCTTGTCTTTTTCTTTAAAAGAGAAAGGAGGATACATTCAATATTGCCATTAATGTTCTTCTGTACAAAATACAAAGTGAAAGTGTCATGATTATTGTCGCACCTTGTTAGGTCTCAAAATCACTGTTCCATCTCTTAGAACTAAATTTTATCCACAAAGCCAGGGTTGTCAACAAGGAAATGAAATCAGTTCATCAACGAAATTATGGAGGACAATTATCTTCTACACTTTGAGCTCAGCTTGAACACGGGAGGGTATTCCTAGGGGTATACCTGAAGAGGTATTGAAATCACCTAAGATAAGCAACATCGAAACAGATAATAGCTAAACCCAGCTCGTCTAGTCAGCCCCTAAGATTGTCACTGAATTGAGAAACCTAGTTATCTCTAACCCCTATATGGCTGATAACGACACTTTGGACACATGTGCAATGAGTTCCATGATTGACAAAAACTAGTTTTTTTACTCCCCACAAATAGTGAAATCATGAATACACAAACTAGGGCTTAAATAAAATAATTTTTATGATTTTGTTTAAATGTAAGGTGACTGGAACACATACAAAGAGATTGGTGTCTATTCCAGGGTAGTAGAGTCACAGTTAATAAGGGGAAATGACAAGAAAAGGTGACAACCGTAGTTGATCTACTTATCTAAACACCAACAAATATCATTTTAGCCTTTGCTACTTAGTAGTCCTTCAGTATAGTATCTAAACCTATATGCAAACACACAAAAGAGCTGTTACAACACTTTTATAATAGATTTAAAACTTGTCATGTTCTTCTATTGGTGATAACACTCACAACAACTATGTGTTGAAGAAAATATCTCAAAATAATTTATTTTCTGAGGTTAAATACATATTAATGGAGACATAAAACTGAAAATGACATTAAAACATTCCTTTTACAGTAAAAAAACATTCTCTGTCTCCTTACAATTGGTTTGCAATTGATTTTTTGCAAGTTATGCCCTTTCTGAATATTCTTCTGCTAAGCTTTGATCTATTCTACCAGTATTGTCCAATTTGAAAATGATACCCAGTTGCACATACAAACACACGGCTAGGGAAAACTCCAATTGCACCTATACAAATTAAAAAAAAACGGCTAAGGACAAATCTCACCCAAAATGGACATCCTAGATTGATCAACCTCTGACACTGACACCTGCAATAATACTTGGTAGGTAAAGGAAGTGGCACCATTTAATTACAGGTCGGTGAAACAGTCATTGGAAGGCAATAATGGTTCAGTCAGGCTGCAAAAAACACTTTTTGTGGTCATTGGCAGGCCATATGCCATTGGTGTACCATTTTTCCAAAGGAAAAGTCATTAAAACTGTTGTTGCCCTGCAAATTCTATTGCATTTGCCATCAGTCTTCGGGCTTACCACATTCCCCTTGCCATTGATGCAAATGAACACAAGCAACGTCGAAACTATGATGAAAATTTTCTTGTAGGGTCACAGGGTTCGGGCCTGGGGCACACCTTCCACTTATCAGCCACAACAAGGGCCAAAACCATGTAGATAATTTCAACCTTTCCCCATTGACGAATAGGGACCACCATGGAACTTGGAACATGGTTCGGGGTTCTAATGGTTCTAGGAACCTTTGAAACCTTTGACACCTGTATTACGTTCCTCTAATCTTTCTTCTTCTCTCCTCTATTGACAGTTGGTGGTTCGACGAGAACTAGGAACCCGTTGGTGGTTCCAATGGTTCTTGGAACCACCAAAAGTTTCGATTGTGCCATAGCCACATTCACTCAAAATTTGATCAAAGTAGAAACCAAGAATACCCATCAATCCAATCTTCATAGAGCAACTTTCAAATTTCACACATATTGCATGTTTCACCCAAATCGGCGATTTGGGCTCCTTTAGGAACAAATCGGTGTTGGAAGTAGTTGCTAGAACCAAGTTGGGAGGTGACATAGGTTCCATAATCAATGGAAATTACTGATAACAATACTTCAACTTTTTCATACTCTTTGTCGACAAATGCATTGGGAACAGCAATAAACCTTCGAAAATTGCGTAAGGCATGGAAGGGGAATCAGTGATTGGCACCAGGGAAGGAATTGAGAACCGGTTGGTGAATCTGATGGTTCTCGAAGATGGTGTTGGTGCCAATAGAGGTTCTGAGAACTACGGAAACCTCCGACCAGCCATAACTTGCATGTTTTTGACCTCAACTTTATCAAATTTTAAACACGAATACCCATTTGGCTGGTTTACATGGTAGATGTGAGGAACAAACCCCACACTTAAGCTAAAGTTTGAATTTTTTCAATATTTGGTAAATTACTAAGGACAAGGGAGGGGAACACATAGCTAGGGACAAAAAACAACATGACAACCTTGATGATTTATCTCAAGTCGGTTATATATGAGGGACCATGAAATGGGTATGTGAAGGTAAGGAGAACTCAAGCAAAATATAACATGAAATTTGGGTCCCACATCCTTTGCAAAATATAACCTGTAATACATGCATAATCACAGTAGCAAAAATCTCTCTTGGGATTAATTAGGTAAACAAAAAAATTAAGATTTTTCAGTTATTAAGGATTTAATTGGGAGAAACTGGATTAAGGTTAGGGAAAAAATCAGAAAAAAATCACTGCAGAGATCAGAGAAAAAAAGTAAAAATTCAGGCATTGAAAATTGTGATTTGTTTGTCAACAAATCAGTTTGACCAATTGTATTGAAAAAACTTGTGATTTTGAAAATTTTTCCCCTCCCCACCTGACCTGGGGCCAATTAACCACAATTCAAAGTGATTTCTGCTACCATTTGTTAAATGTAGTAATTCTGCAGAAAGACTTGTATGGAGGCAGCAGAGGAGAGGGCCCTGGTAGAACAACACAATATGGAGCCATCCATTAAATTACTTTAGATGCCCATGGAAACTCATCATTCTGGTAACTTTGGAATCACTCAAGTTCTGTTATTGTTTCCCTTGACATATCCTCCTCCTGCATGGCTATATGTATATATGCTGTATATTATTGTTGGGGTTTATGCTCTTTGGGATTACTTCTTCTTATTATGCTTTTAACTTTTAAATCGTTTAGTTCATAGTTCTTTGTTGCATTTTCAGCTTCCAGGATTCTTTGCTACCCCAATATTTTTTGTTGTAGCTGGTTGTACTTGTGAGTCCATAGAGTATCCCGACTAAGAAATAGTGTTGAGAAAATTTGTTGTACAAAGCATTTATTCAGGGTGCTTGAAACTTTGTAGTGCTCTATTTGCATTAACAGGGCACTGCAAACTCTTAAATTGCCTTTAATTATTATTGACATTGGGGTTCACTGTATGCTGGAAGACACCTTGCTTGACAGTGGGTTGGTTCTCCCCTCAAATAAATACATGTAGCCCCACTGGGGTTTCTTCTTAAGACATACATGGGATGCCATCCTCATAAGTTCCTCATTTTTGGGTACACAGTTTTCCAAGTCTCGAGGACAGAGTTCCTCCGTTGAAAAACAATCCCAGGATTAGGAGATGCTTTCTCCTGTTAAATTGATGTAACGTATATGGGCTATTGATTTCCTACAACATGGAATTTGCATTCCGCTGTATTGGAGAATTATAACTGCTACAGAGAAAAACATGACATTACCATTTGAATGTGAATTGTGTATAAATCAGGACTCTTTGACCATCATTATTTGTGGAGTGATAGCCCACATCTGTAATTTGCAAAATTTTAAATTGACCAAAATAAAAGCCCTTTTTAATTCATTTGCAAATTAAAACACATATTTGACTCATCTTTTCACAAGTATGCCTTATCAAGTTAAAGGATGATCTAGTCACTGATTGAGAGGGGTAGAAAACATATTATTTTTTTCATGTTTGTTTACCTTTGATGAAATACTGTTTAGTGCTTGACGAGATACAAAGAGATGATTAATTGATTACTTATTGACGATTATCAGAATTCAGCTAAGAACTCAGTCGTGAAAGGAATGGAAGACTGCTGTGCTGTTTGTGCAGAACCACTTGAGTGGTTGGCGTATGGTCCATGTGGCCACAGTGAAGTATGCTCAACATGCACTGCAAGGTTGCGGTTTATTCTTGATGACAAATGTTGTTGCATTTGCAAACAAGAGTGCCCAACTGTTTTTGTAACTAAGGTACGTACTCATTGCTATTCTCTGTATAATATTACCTTTTCATTTTCTGAACGGATGTCAAACATCTATGTGTGGTAGCAGTAGTAATTGAAGTTCTGTAAGTTTCATGATGAATCATGAGCTGTATGGCATGTGAACAGGCTTTAGGAGACTATACAAAGTCAATAAAGGATTTCATTGCCCTGTCAGCTGGTGCAAATGATGGGAAAGTTGGCGATAACTGGTTTCATTCAGACACTCAAGCTTATTTTGATGACGAGCAACATTACAAAATGATCAAAGCTATGTGCAGGTTGAGCTGCAGTGTTTGTGAAAAAAATTCCTTGCCTAAAGATTCAGGAAATGAGTTGCAGAAACGGGATAGAGAGTTCAAACACATAGATCAGTTAAGGAGGCACTTGTATCATGTTCATAAACTTAGTATGTGCAACTTATGCCTGGAAGGCCGAAAGGTGAACTAAGCCGGTATCTTTTGAGACACATAATCTGTTAACTAAAAAGAGTGGATAATAAGAGAGCCTTCGGTTTTCTAATTTATCCAGAATGCATTGCAGGATCTAAAAACTTTTTCTTTTTTCATGATTTATGTATATTTTGTGATAGCAACAAAATATTTACATTAGCTTTATCATTGTTTTAATCTGTAATTGGTTTCCTTTGCTTTCCAATATGTCAAAGTTTTTTTTTTTCTGGTGATTCTTGTAAATGGTGTCTATTCTTAGTTCAACACTGGGAGACCAATGTCAGCTAGTTTTCAGTATATTTTTATTATTTAATGTATTTTCTGTGGGTTAGTAGCCACACCTTGAAGGTATTTGGAGACTATGAGACCAATAGGACTTGTGTGCTTTTTTGGTTTCTACCTCTTGTATAAGACCCTTTGTAGTGAAATAGTTATACTAAATAGCCAGTTTTTGTCTCAAACCTCAAAACAGGGTGGTCCTCGTGATTTTAAAACTGTTAAAGCTAATAAGATAGCTTTTGTTGCATTGTTATTGCTTTTTGTAATGCTGATATGTACTAATTGCCATCTGGTATGCTGCCTGTCACAACAATCAATTCAGGTCTTTGTTGGTGAACAGAAGCTTTATACCCGGGCACAGCTAGATCGGCATTTATCAAAAGGTGATTCAGAAGTGGATGGCAGTGAAATAGAAAGAGGAGGTTTTATGGGCCATCCAATTTGTGGTTTTTGCAGGAAGAGATTCTATGGAGACAATGAACTTTATATGCATATGCAAACAGAACATTATACTTGCCACATATGCCAAAGGTGAGAATAATTCTGCACAATGTGAGACATGATCACTTCTTTTGGGCCCGATTCTGTACAAGTTCTGATATGATTTATTATTCTAAGTTGCAGAAGCCGCCCTGGCCACTATGACTACTATCAAAATTACAATGCTTTAGAGGTAAGGTTCTATCAGCATGAAACTTGGAGAGACATGTTTATAATGCACTATCTAATTTGTTCTTTATTATTTTCTAAGGTGGGATTATTTGAAGTCTTTGGTGTTGTTATTTTAGGCACACTTCAGTCAAGATCACTTCCTATGCGAAAATCCGGATTGCCTTGCAAAAAAATTTATTGTCTTTTCATCAGAATCTGAGTTGAAGGTTGGGCTTCCTTACAATTGTTTATAAATACTTTTAAAATCAACTGTAGGCACTGTTACTATTAATCCTGTTGTTGGCAAATACATGCCTTCATTTTCTTTTTGGATGCTTCATTAGGAAGGATCTAAGCTATATTTATAATGCTCTTGTATTTCAGAGGCATAATGCAAGTGAGCATGCTGGAAATATGTCACGCTCTCAACGCAATGCTGCACTTCAAGTATGTACCAATTCTTTTGTTACATGCCTTACCGGTATTATCAGTTTTAACTTTTCTATTGTCAAAAAAATTTCAGCAGAGATTAGTATAAGATATCTGGCAAACACTATGATTGAATGTTTTGCTGTACAGATTCCTGTTAGCTTTCAGTATAGGCGATCAGGAGATGAGCATGAGTTCCGTCGAGGCAGTAGAGGACAAGGACGAGGACGTGGACACAACTTGAATGATCACCTTTCTGCAACTGATATATCTAGCGCTGAGATACAAAATGTACAGAAAGCTATTCACAATTCTATGTTGACTGCTTCGGCTGAGAATGTAGTTGATTCTATGAACCTTGATCCAATGCCTTCATTCCTTTCCTCCGAGGCAGTGGCAAGCTCTTCTACAATTCCATTGGCAAATGCTCCTCCCAGGTATCTTACAGCAGTAAGTCAAAGATCAGTTAATTCTGCTCTTGTGGAATCTGCCTTCCCTCCCCTTCCAGGAATATCAGAAAATGTAGGGCAGACTTCTCCCAGGTATCGTATGTCAGCAAATCGAAGAGGTCTTAATTCCTCTCTTGAGGAAGCTGCCTTCCCTCCCCTTAATAGAGAGTCTGAAAATGTGGGGCAGACATCTAAAACCAAGGGAAAGAAGTCTACCAAGTCTATGGCTTCAGTTTTGCGTGGCAATGGAGGACATGCCAGAGTTCTTAATGTAGCAAGATCAAGACAGACTGTGGATCCATCAATCTTTTCCTCCTTACAATCTGTAAGCTCATTTGTCAATCAGACAACTGTCAATCGGACAAATGTCAATCGGACAAGTAGTCGGAATTTGAACCATTTGAAGAGACCAGTAATGATTAATACTAATGGAGCACATCCAAGAGTGTCTGCTATTGCAAATGATAGAGAGATGGTGCCACAGTCAGATGAGTTTCCTCCTATTTTAGTGACACAGAATGTGTCGACTCTATCTGTAACTGAAAACCAAAGCACTGCTACAAACAAAATGCCTTTGCTAAGTGCGGAGGAGACACGTGCTTCAAACAGAGCACTAATTGGGAGTATTCGATCAGGTTTGGGAGGTGATAAAAAACAATTTGAAGTATTTAAAGATTTATCTGCTCAGTTTCGCAATGGTACAATCAGTGCTAAAAAGTATCATACACATATTTCACAGCTGGGCTTGTCACATCTTGTACTTGAGCTGGCAAGGTTATGTCCTGATAAAGATAAGCAAAGAGAACTTCTAGAGGCTAACAATGTTGTGATGAAAAATTCGCAGAATGCTGCAAGTCAAATCACAAGTCAAATTATGAGATTGAATACCTCAAATAACATTAACAGCCATTGGAAGGGAAAGAAAGTTGATGCCGATTGTAGTGAAGAAGCAACACCCTGTTTGGTTCCAGATTCTACTCATCGTGTGGGAAATACGTCTGATCAATTAGAGGTACTATCTAAGAATGGGTACCGGACTACAAAAGGAAAATCTAAGCCATGGGAAACTAATGCTTCCAGTATAGTGTCTGGAGCTAGTGGTTTATCCTCTGATGAGCAAGTTGATCAGCGTCAAATGCCACCCCCCATGCCCGACAAGCTGAATTTATCCTTTGGTGAAAAATGGGCGTGCAATGTATGCACTCTACTGAACAGTCAACATAGCATGCTTTGTGTTGTCTGTGGGTCAGAGAGACCTGATGACAAAGTTAAGGAACCAAACCATGGAGGAAAAGAGAAACAGAAAAAAAGACATTGAAATCTCAAAGAGTTAAGTTGGCTGATTTTTCAGTTAATGAGAGCAGTCAAAATTCATCTGGTGTTAGTGTGTGGGGAAATGGTGGTGGGCAAAAACTTGTATCTATGGTTCAAAAAAGTCCTGTTGGTTACTCAGACAATTCTAAAAGGTGACGTTTACAGGAAAACAGAGGAGTGTCATTTGCTGAATAGTTGTGGGGAGATTTTTTTTTTGTTTTAATATATAGATGTGACCATGGCAATTGTTCAATTGTAAAACAATTGCCATGTTAACTGAGTTGGTCCTGAAATATAATTAAACGTTCAAGGTAGGGTGACAAGTGAGATGGATTGAGCAAACATTCTAAAACCAACATACAACTGCATCATTTGATTTGGCAGCATCACTAAGAAAATTTTGGGATGCCATTATTCTGTCCTGTATATTGGTGGGAGGTCATGTTTAGAAATGGTATGTTTACTTGCCGCTTAAAGCCCAAGGAAATGGTAAAAACATGTTTTCGTCTTTCGCTTTGTAAGAGAATTAATGCTTTTACAATGGTATGTTGTTTGTTTCATGGTAATTATGTGTAACATTTCATTCAAACTTGTTAAAATGGACATACCATTTATTGATACAAATGCCTATGTAACCAGGTCCTTCATATTTGACCTGGGTACATTGTGGGTCTGGTACTGGTCCTGGTATGGTGCGGGTTTGTCCCCAAGTACGCCTAGGCCTGGGCAGTACCCTGGGTGTATCCTGTTAATTTTAGCAATCAGATATAACAGAATTCAATGTAAACTGAAAATGTAATGAAAACACAATGCTCATAAACACAACACAGCAATATCCTGGGAAAACCTCCCTCTTGGAGTTGAAAAACCCAGCCTTAAAATCCAATTATATTATGTCAAATATGGAGGCAATTACAAGACATGAAACTTATCTCCAACATCAGATCAGCTTGCTGTCACAAGAATGAGGTTCGCAGATCCTAGAATGGTGTTGACAGCCTTCAAGGATGATTCGCTGATCTTCAATGATGACTGCTGTGACACAGTAATATTTTCTGCCTTAAAGAAGGATGTTCGCTGATGGTGTTGACCTCCTTAAGGATGATTTGCTAATCTTCAAAAGGAATTCGCTGAGTACATAGATGAATATTGGAGAAGTAATTTGCTTTGTATGATTAATTGATTATGCCATGCAAATGACTTGCTTATATACTTGACTTGTGGTGTCAAGTCTCAAGTCGGCCTGCCTTATTAATTTCATAATAATATTATGTATACCGCTCAAATAGGTCTTGACCTATTAAGACGTTATTGCTTGATACTCATTTACAAGCTACATGAGTTTGGGCCCAGCCCAATTACATAAATGATCACTCAAATACATATTTGATTTTACCGCCCAAATTGGGCCTACCCTATTTACAAGTTACAATAAAACAATTTTGGGCCCAGCCCAATGTAGATACATTTGTTCATATTTATTTGCTCATACAATCCGATCTAGCTAAAATGGATACAAATGCCTATGTAACCAGGTCCTTCATATTTGACCTGGGTACATTGTGGGTCTGGTACTGGTCCTGGTATGGTGCGGGTTTGTCCCCAGGTATGCCCAGGCCTGGGCAGTACCCTGGGTGTATCCAGCAGGAGTCCTGCAGTCTAAGAAGAGAAAAACAACAGCAGTTACAATATTGCTCTCACAAAAGGAGTACGACACCATCAATTAGTAAATATGATATTGTTTTCAATGAATTCCAATATAAAGTTGATATTGTCTTGGCAGAATGGGAACTTATAACTGCCGTATAAAAAATTTAGGATTCTCGTTTCCAATTGAACATGTGTAGATAGCACCCAAACAGTACCCTGGACATACCAGGCAGGAGCCCTGTAGAAGAGAAAAATAACAGCAGTTACAAAATTGGTCCATGAAAGGAGTATGACACCATCAAGTACTAAATATGATATTGTTTTCTATTGAATCCCAATATAAAGTTGATATTTTATTGGCAGACTTTAAATTTATAACCGCCATTTAAGAAAATTTAGGGCGTTTCCAATTGAAAATGTGTAGATAGTATTTGATTGTAATGAATGCATCATGAAATAAACCTAGGGCTTACTAACTTCCAATAACATGTTACCCCGAGTTTCCGGGACAGGGATGGCAGGGGATGGCAGGATGTGTTTCCGGGACGGCAAATTTTTTTGCCAAATTTGGGGACGGAAAAGGGGATGGCTATATAAAATATAGGAAAAATTTAAAATATATAGGAAAATTTCAAAATTCTAAATGTTCATATGAAAACATGGATAAAGCATGCATACATACATTATATTCATATGAAAACAATAAAACATGGATATAGCATGTGTATGATACTATGAAAAGTTGAAAACATTTTAGAATGTAAATTCTGAACATACAACTTGTTAATACTCAACAGACAATATGCAATTATGCATTCATAAATCAGAATTTCAATTCATTCACATTGTCAATATGCATATCGTTAAATTTTCCCTACTTCTATCGACGCAGTTTCCCCCCATATTTTTCAACGGGGGTTTGGGGGCAGCGCCCCCAAGGTACGGCAGCGCCCCTTGTGGGGTCAAGGGGCAGCGCCCCTTCCGTGCTCCCTGTCGTGATACAGGGCGTGGTTGAGGGGCAGCGCCCTGCGAGGCCAAAAAAACTTATTCTTTAATAAAGGCGTTGGGTGTTATTTTTCTATTGACTCGCCGAGTTTGGCGATTTTTGGGCGATTTTCTAATCTCTGTGTCAAAATGCCCAAAGGCTACACTGCTGCCATATAGTTTCATTGTCAAAATTATGAATTAAATTAATAAATTTAAAATTTAATTAATGTTATCTTTTAATTTTTTAATTTTTAATAACAATTTGAATTAATAAGGGGCCCATATTAGAAAATTTTTAAAAAAATTTGAAAATACAACTTTTTATATTTTTTTTATATTTTTTAATGGCCTTAGATATGGGGGACGTCTGGCCGTCCCCGGGACGGATTGGGGACGTCCCAGCTGTCCCCAGCCATCCCCGGGATGTACGGACGTCCCCCAAAGCTAGGGCAGGCGTCCCACTGTTTCGGGGACGTCCCCTCAAAATACAGGGCAATTTGGGGACGGGGGGAAACGTCCCCTGGCCGTCCCCAAGTCCCCAAAACGTCCCCGGGATGGGGACGGGGGTTTTCAGGTCGGGGATGCGTCCCTGGGTAACTCTGGTCAATTTAGTGTTTACAGACAATATGCTGATCAGATCTGACAGAAATTTAAATCAGAAATCTCACAATGCAAATCACAGTACCAAATGTAAAGGAAACTAGTTGCTGGTTACTTCAGAATGTCACAAAAAACAACCATCAAAGAATACACATTCTGTTCACAGCATAATTTAGCAGCTGTTCAACGTAAGTTTGGTATTTGAATGGGAAACACCAAAAATTAATGCTGCTGACAACAATGGTAGAAGTTTTTTCACTCTAATCAGTTTGGATCTGATTCACTTAGGCCTCTAAGCTGACGTGTTTGCATTTGATGTTTAGAGTCACCTTGTCAGGATGCTGTAGGTGTTCCAGCACTTGTATAGATGTCACCTTATCGGGCTACTATAAGTGCCCAACACTTGTGTAGAGGTGGATTTTACTTGTGCCTGCTGCTGTGGGGTGCAAAGCCTCAGAGCTGGCAAGATGGCGCTTCTTGTGCCTGCCATGAGGTTGGCCTTGAAGCTGAATTATGGGTTCTGTTACTCCTAGCTGTCACACCAGGGTTTCAACAGTAGATATTCTAATGGCTTGATATGCTGCTCAGCTTCCTTGAGATCACAGTAAGCCTCAAGCGCTTGCTATAGGAAGTGCTCGGATGGTCTGAAAAGTGACTGGAATGTGTAAACGGGTGCCCAGTTATCACCCGGGTGTAGAACCCTTGAATGGTGGATGCCTTTGGATAGTGGTGACCTGTGTTAATCAGTGAAAGAAGGATTAAAATGGCAAAGTGATAGGAAAATTGATGAAATGTGGTTAGGGTTTGCATCCTTACCTTGCAGGATGTCTGAGGGTTTTGACTCAGCTCTCCTATTTGGAAAATCTCCCAAATTTACCATCAAACTTCCAAATGATTTTGTCCAATCAGAAGATTAATATTTATACATGTTTGTTTTAACACCAGATTCCAAAGTTGGTGCCAAAAATGAGTGTCTAGATTGGCCCAATAAAAATTATTTATATTTTTTTCTGATGAAAATGACAGAGTAAGTAAAATTTGTATTGATATCAAAAAGATTTATACAAGAAACCACCACCTTACAAAGAAATCCTCCAAATGAGGACCAGAGTGAAGAAAACAGATTGGTGGAATAATTTTGTTACATTATCCAAAAAAGATTGAAGCTGCACAATAATAACAAGCAGAGCAAAAATGGCACTACTGGTAGCCAATACCAAAAGATGAACTGTATACATGATTACCAACCACTTGAACATGGAAGGTCCACAGGAGAAGTCTGAAGAGGTTCTACTAGAATGTGAACTGTGTGGCTAAAGAGGAGATGGAAGTGCAGTGAAGTGGTCAACAGCATTCACCAGAGTCTTAGAATCAACACCTGAGCGCAAGTGGTCAATGGCGAGGAGAGTTGAGTTGAAATCATCGTGCAGCAGTCCTGAGCAGATACTGAAGAGAAGCTAAGCACACAATATAAATTATTAATAATATTATTATTCATTATGTGTTAGTGTTTAGAAACACTTTAGGAGTTGCAAGTCGGCCTCAGGGACATGACACATCATTCCATCATTTACTCTCTCACTTGATCAGCACTACTTTAGTAGAGGAAAAAAATAGTCTTTTTGACAGACTGTAAATTGGATACCATTCATGGAACAACACACCGGATCTTCAACATTAATCCTGTACACCTGCATTGACCCTTTTTTGATTGACTCTTCTTAAATGTGGCTATCTGACAGTGTTGACCAAATAGCTCTGTTTTATTGACTGTTGTGACAAAAGATGCTACATAGACTGTTAATCTCTGTACCACTTACATTGACTATTTTGACTGCTGCTTATATTGCATTGAGTGCAATATTTTACTTTTCGGAGTCATGATCAATATTAACCAAGAAACTAGTAAGGTATGCAGGCTTCTTTGCGTTTTTATTTCTCTATTACTGTACTTGTGAAGTGATCATGAATTGAACTGTTATAAGTTACTATGTCAAAATTATGTTGTATTCTATTTATTGACAATTATGAGTATCACTTTTCTTATAATTTATAATTTTAAACATATATATGTATACATTATATACATATATATGTATGTATGTATGTATGTATGTATGTATGTGTGTATGTATATGTGTATGTGTATGTGTTGAAGATTGGCAGCATCGGTCATCAAGTGGCCTAATCGGTCTAATCGACTAAGAGGGAGTGTTGATGCTATGGTCGGATTCCTTCAGGCCGACATAGACAACATAAAGGTATTGTTAATATAATTATTGTGATGTAATAATTATATTGATAATTATTGATAATATAGTAATTAAATTGATAATATAATTATTATATTGTGATAATATAATATAATTATATTTATTGTAATAATATTATTATTGAGAGATAATATATTTATATTATTATGTGATAATATAATTATATTATTATTTAATTATGAGACAATATAATTATATTATCACATGATAATATAATTTTATTATAATTATATTGTATAAATATTATATTATATGATAATATAATATTATATTATTATTGGGAGCCAACTTGGAAGAGTGGTGACCCTCGGTGAAGGGTCACCACCGATAGGTATAAAGGAAGAATAAATCTTCCTCTCTAAGGCAATTGATGACAGAAATAATATACAAAGAATTTGTATACCTCAATTCAACATGGTATCAGAGCGGGTACGAAACCCGATAAAAGGCCTTGATATAGTAGCAACATCTGACGGAAGAGAATAGGGAATCGATCATTAAAGGAAGGCGATTTGCTTTGTGTTCAACTTAAGCCTCAACGAACTCATCTTCTGTTGCAGCTGAAGGTTTGTATTCATTCAACGGGATGCTTGGTTGAAATCTTTCACCCTTACAACAGAGAAGTGGCATTACTAGAGACTCGGAGAAAAAAACTGGGAGATATGGCCGACTTTGTAGAGCAATTGGTTGAAAAATTCAAGGTGTTTTAGACTTCACATGAGTTTGACAAAGAAACTCTTGTAGAAGCACATGAGAAAACTCACAATGGTATTCACCAGATGGAATCAATGCGAGGGTATACGACAATGGGGTTTTCAATGTGGAAGCAGTCAGAGCATTGGCGGCCTTCAGTCCCACTGAAAGGGCTGCGACCCATTCGAGCAAGGGAGCTTTAAATTGATAAGCATCATAAAGGCCGTGTTCTCTTCGGAACGCTGTGTGTTGATGCGTTCATGATGGTGGGCATTATGACTATCTTGGAAGACCAGTTTGGAGATGCTGTTCGACTTGCAATATACAACACTTCAACCAATCAAAGTCCGACCAGTCTTTATCCCAAAGGCTCAAAGATTGCAGTCAAACAGCCGTACTTCAAGCAAGACGCCCAGGATGGTGTGCTCATGCTGTGCGCTGATAATCCTCAAAACGTCGAGATTTTGGCTTCCTTTCCAAGAAATGAAGAAACTTCATTGGCTAAGAGTTTGCTTGAATTGCGCAATAAACACAACAAGTGCTTCTGGGATGAGGATTGGAAGAAGGCTATTGACTATTATTCTAGATGCATAGACTTGGCTCTCTTGCGCAACAAGTTTGAGCTCCAAGTGCCCTCTGCTTCCAACATTCAGGAGAAAGTGGAGGAGGCTCTTGTGTATTCTTTTTCTAATAGAGAAGGGGCAAAATTGAGGTTGAAGGAGTACGCTGATGCTGTACAAGACTATGACAAGGCGTTAGCCCTTGATCAGAAGCACCTCAAATCCTTGTTTCACAAAGGCCCTTTTTTTCCAGTATCTCAGAGAATATAAGTTAGCTTGCCAATGCTTTGAGAGAGCTCTAGAGCAGTCCCCAACAACAAAAGACTTCTAGTTGCACTATGAAAAATCAAAGGAACTCAGCTATCAGAACCAACAAGTAGGGCGCAACAAAGGATTGTTTGTCGCTGATAATGTAGATATTGGAGATTTTCCGCTCGTTAACAATGCCATTGCATTTGGAAGCAATGTGAGAAAAAAAAAAGCTTGAAAGGAAACCTCGAGAAAGTCATGCGTGGTGTGATGGAAGTGGAAAAAAAAAATTGTTCATCTTAAACGGGATTTAGAGGTTCCAATCATTTCCTATGCAGCGTCATCTTTGAGGATGATGGAGCAACTAGAAGATCTGCTTCAATTGACTTCCAAGGATATTGGTCATTTTGGTTCAGAGGGAGTAGACCATGTCAAGATGGTTTCTCTAGTGATCATAAAATTATAGCAGTCAGATGGCTATGATTCATGGAATGGAGTGTCATGATACTTTGTGAGCTTGGAGTGATGCAGACTCCAACCTTGCATTTTATGATAAATAAAAAAATGCGGAGATCAAGTATCACTATGTTAGAGACATGGTGGAAAGGAATGCTATTCAGTAGAGATACATTAGTATTGATGAGCAGACGATAGACATTCTCACCAAGCCTCTCTTCAGAATAACGTTTGTGTACTCTCGAGGTAAGCTTGATACGGTGGAGAATGAAGCCCTAGCTGAGATTGAGTCTCAACATCATTGATTTGTTTATATTTTTTATATATGTATTCTTATCTTTAAAAGATGTTTAAAGTGTAAACTCTTGTTAATGCATTTCTCTTTGAGAGACTTAAGGTGAAAGCCCTTACCTCCACCCCCTGATATGGTTCATTGTAATGTCTCCTTCTCAATGATGTGCTTTCAGTGGTCCATTGGCCTATTTTGGAGACTCGTAGGCTGTGGAAAAGAGAATTAGGGTTTTCAACTTTGGTGGAGTTTTGCACGAGCTTTTTAGGGTATATCAGGAGGGAATTCTTCAGTTCTATCTATGGTTTCCTTCTGGGTTTTTTAATGAACTCCTGGGTGGCATAACATGCATTGGATTCTTTGGTGAAGTGAGAACTTACTATTTTTAGTAAGTTAGGGTTTGGTTGTTTGGATGATGCTGTCTTATTGAGCTTTCCAAGCTCTTTCTCTGGGTGCGAAGATCATGCTTTTCAGAGGAGTATTTAATGACTTACTATTTTTAGTAAGTGGCAGTATGGAGCATTTCTATTTTTGGCAGTTTGGACAGGGTCCTGATCTTGCAGCAGTTCAGTGGTCTTCATTGCTCAGCTTCATCTTGGTTTTTGTTGATAATCAGTATTGGAGTCATAAGTGATTTAATAAAATATTATTTCCTTGTCCTAAGGTTTAATATTTAAATATTTGTATTTACTGATTAAGTGTATTGTGGGCGACTTAAGGAAAAATATTTATCTGATATCAATATTGTATTTTCCTAAGTCAGTGGCGTTAATAAGGTGGCGATTGGGGATGATAAAACATCTCATGTTATATTATTTTTATGTTGCAAATTGTCACCCAAGGTAAAGTTCGAACTTTGCCTAGGAAGAGGGGAAAGTGGGCGCCATTTGCATTTGAATTTGGTGGAACATGAAGTTATAAATAAGAGCCTTGGGCTCTCATTTTGGGTATCTTGAAAATTGCATCTTTATGCTGCCGGTTTGGCAATAGAAATCTGAGCTTCGAAGTGAGCCTTCCTAGCTAAGTGCAGTTTCGTACTTGCAAGAGAGTACCTAGTTGTTTTCCATGTTCTCTTAGTGTTCTTGGTGAGTTTGTTGAAGTGTGGGATTGCTGGTTTTGCCGTGGTTCAAATTTCAGTGTGTTTCCAGGCTGCTGGGAAAGTCATGGCTGAAGCATACTTTCATTCATAAGTCTCCATGTGATCGCTTGCTACTTCTGGGTATTGGCTCTTTCATTTTATATGTCCCAGGGAAATGTATTTGTAAGTTTCTAGCACTAATCTCTGAGTATTCATTTTAATATTGCAAATCGAAATTCCCAGCTATGGCGTTTTTCTCTGTGTGGGCATTTGGAAGTAAGTTGAGTTAAGTGGGATGTTTGGTGGTCAGTTTGTTGGTTGTTCTTGGTTAGTATTGATATAATAGCAGTTTGGGTTTGGTTTGGAGTGATTTGGGCCAGTTGTGAGAGTGTTTTATGCATTTTAGTGTGTCCTGGTGTTGCTGGTTATGCGTTTCCAGCTTGCTGTAAAAAATTACAGATTTCCCGAAGTTAGTGTTTGGGTGTGCATTTATGAGTGTGAGTAGATTAGTTGATTTGGGAGTGATTTGGAGAGATTTGGGTGAGTTTGGAGAGAGATATGAGTGTGACATAGCTTCTTGAAGTTGTTGGTTTGCGTGTCATCACTCCTAGAATTTCATAATTTCATGTTGAAGGGCTTTTGGGGAGTTGGCACTTGCTTGGGAATATTTATTAGCTTGGACAACATTACTTCTCTATTCAATCTCTCTAATCCCTATATTGTAAGGTTAAGTAGTAGTGCTACTAATCATTTTTGATTAGTTGCTTGCTCATTGCATAAGTGGAAGAGGTTGGCTTAGTCGCCTTCTTTCTTTGTAATTCAGTTTATGTACTCAGTTCTCCCACTGAACAAGTGGTCGAGTGATAAGTTTTATGCATATTGTCCTCTCGCTGAAATATGCGGTTGAGTGATAGCTTAATGTAATGTCCTCCCGCTGAAATACCCGGTAGAGTGATTGAGTTAGTTTCTTGTTATTTCCCTTGGCTGGTTTACCACCAAGAGTTCAGTTTCTATCTTGTTGGATAAGAAGAAGGGGTTGGCTTGTTGCCCGTGCATTGTTATTTTAGTTTGGTTTATGGTGCTAACGATCCCCTCAACACTGTATGCTCTCACCCTCCCAGGTTGGGCTCTCGGTGATCAAAAAGTGGAGGGTTGCTTTTAGTTGTATGGATTACTTCTCTAACCTTAACGGGTTATGGTGTTTGCTTTGTAATTCTTATTGTTAAAAACCAAAAAAAAAATTAAGGGGAATATTACATTCATGGTGGATGTCATGTGTGTGACGCCATGACAACATCACGTGAGAGAGTCCGTGATGATTTTCTTATACTTGTGTGTTTACCCTCTGGATGAGCCATGGTGAATATCATTGTGAGGTGACGATCTCACAACGATGAACACTTGTACATCTCACCATTATTGTGAGGTGACGATATCACGTGAGGTGATATCTATGAATAAACTATAATGGTAGATGTCACGTGAGGTGATATCTATGGATATGGCGTAATGGTTGATATCACGTGAGGTGATATCTATGAATAAACCATAATGGTGGATGTCGCGTGAAGTGATATCTATGGATATGCCATAATGGTTGATATCACGTGAAGTGATATCTTTCCTTTCCACATATGGATGTAGCTGTTGTGGTCAAATCATCACAATGAGGTGATGTAACTTGTAAAGGTTAAGAAGGATTCCTCCCTAGCTAAGAGGGAGTGTTAATGATGTAGCATCACTAATAATCCCTTTGACCAACTGAGACCAAATATATGAATGGCCTATCGACCTTACATATTTGGTAATTCAATCATTCAGATTTAACCCTACTTCTTATCTTAGTCAATTTTTGTTATACATATCTATTAAGCAAGTCATTGTTAATCTAAGGTCGGATCCGTCAAAAGGCCAGGTCATAAATATGCAAGTAGTCTTTCGACTTTGTATATTTAATATATATGCCTCTCTTGTTCATGTTGGATCCACCCTATGAGAGTAGCCATTATGGTTGACATCTCAATGAGGTGATATGTCTTGTGCAGCTGGAAGTATCCTCCCTAGCTGAGAGGGAGTGTTGAAGATTGGCAGCATCGGTCATCACTTCCAGCCTAAGGAAGACAAATATGTAAGTGGCCTAATCGGCCTAATCGACTAAGAGGGAGTGTTGATGCTATGGTCGGATTCCTTCGGGCCGACATAGACAACATAAAGGTATTGTTAATATAATTATTGTGATATAATAATTATATTGATAATATAGTAATTAAATTGATAATATAATATAATTATATTATATTGAGATAATATAATTATATTATATTTATTGTGATAATATTATTATTGAGAGATAATATATTTATATTATTATGTGATAATATAATTATATTATTTAATTATGAGATAATATAATTATATTATCACATGATAATATAATTATATTATAATTATATTGTATAAATATTATATTATATGATAATATAATAATTATTATATTATATGATAATATAATAATTATTATATTATTATTGGGAGCCAACTTGGAAGAGTGGTGATCCTTGGTGAAGGGTCACCACCGATAGGTATAAAGGAAGAATAAATCTTCCTCTCTAAGGCAATTGATGACAAAAATAATATACAAAGAATTTGTATACCTCAATTCCACATGGTATCAGAGCAGGTACAAAATCCGATAAAAGGCCTTGATATAGTAGCAACATCTGACGGAAGAGAACAGGGAATCGATCATTAAAGGAAGGCGATTTGCTTTGTGTTCGACTTAAGTCTCAACGAACTCATCTTCTGTTGCAGCTGAAGGTTCGTATTTTATTATTATTAATAATATAATTGGGGGCCAACTTGGAAGAGTGGCGACTGTTGGTGAAGGGGCACCACCAATAGGTATAAAGGAAGAATAAATTTTCCTCTCTAAGGCAATTGATGACAAAAATAATATACAAATAATCTGTATACCTCAATTCAATAGTATGTATGTATATATATGTGTATATCTGTATGTATGTATATGTGTATATATATGTATGTACTATGTATATTTGTATGTATATCTGCATGTATATGTGTGTGTCTGTGTGTGTATGTATATGTGTATGTATGTATATGTGTATATATATATGTATGTATATATATAGATATACTATATCAATGAGTTCAATCCCACTTATGATCATCTTCAAAAAGTCTACATAGGGGCTAATATATCATGGAGGGCTAAAATCCTCATTCCGCAGCTTAGAACCAACTCTTACCAATTTCGAAGTGAGACTGGGCAATGGAAAAGGCCAAAAGAGACTTGAGAAGAAAGAGTTTGTCCGTTTTGCAACACCGGAAGTGTGGAAACTGAAAAGCATTTTATCTTGGAGTGTGAAGCAATTAAAGACAAGAAGGAAAAGTTTGTCAATATCTTAAATGCTAGTACATGGTATAATTTATTCAGCGAGGAATATATTGAGAAGCTAGGAGCACTCATCATCAACTTGCATAGGCAAAGATCCGATCTTCAGAAATTGGTTCAGATTGGGCAGGCTGTCCCATAGGCTATTCTTGGCCTCGTGGATGTTAAAATTCATTTCTTTCTTTCTTTCTATATCCATCTGCTGTACTGGGTTCGAGTACCTGTACCTGCACCCATATCCAAACCAGTAACTTAGACTAATACTTTTGTTGTATGCAATTTTTGTGTGACTTTTTAATTCATTCAAATTGTAGAGTGAAATAAATTGACCAAAAATCTTATAATTTTTATTTAATTAGTTTTAAAAAAACTCAAATAAATCATATATCTATTTTGCTTTTGGTTGTTGCTGTGAACAGGTTGTGCATAGATGAAAATCTGCTTTAATTTGTTTTGCATTTTGAGGTTTAGATTCAACTCTTTAATGATTTTCTCTATTTTTTAAAAGTGATACTGGCAGTAACAATTAAATCAATCTCTTAAATCATTCCAGTCCCTTTTGGTAATGCTAGTGTCCCTTTATCTAATTTTCTTTTTCGTTTTTGTTGACTTATGCTACTAATTATCCTGACATTCTGGTCTACTCACATATTCACATGATTGAATCTATTTCTTCTCTAAAGAATGATTTCCTTGCTTCAATAGCTATTGCTGCAAGCAAAAGCAATGAAGAAATACCAGACGGGAAACAAAATCTGGGTCACTTATTCCTTTATTTTACATTCATGGGGACCCTATTGTAGATTTTGAAAACAATAACAATTTGGGTACTGTTGTCACAAAACTTTGCACCCTTGCCTGAGCTATTAACTCAGACAACCTTGTGAAACATAGAAACAACCTCCAAGTGTGCGACATTGCGCATGTGAGGTTTGAATTTCTAGAGAAGGCCAGCTTCCTTTCCGATCAGGGTGCAATGTTGAACCAACTCAACACTTGTAAAGCCTATTCTACTAACTTGTAGATAAAAGGGGAGGAGTGCAGGAAAGTAAAAGAGGTGATGCATTGAGATTGAAATTTGTCTTTCTCTGCCTATGATTGAACAAAACATCGAAGAAAGCTACCCAAAGACATATATAGTTTCCTACTTTAATTAGTTTCTTGAAGAACATTGAAGGTTAGAGCTTAATGAGACATTGCAAGGAGCTAAGAGCATTCGCAAACAAGATCTATGAAGGAGTTTAACACAACATATAATCTAGAAATAGAGAAAAATGCGTTCAAACTTTTAAGTAAGATGCTTTACACAAAATGTTTGAATTGGAAAGAGATAAAAAGCAGATAACTTTATTAATGCAAGGCAAGGCAAAATTACAAATACAAAAAATATAAATTTCTATATGAGAAAAGAGAGAAGAACCCTGAAAATACATTACAAAATTGCCTTTATAGTGCAGGCATAGCTAAGATTGTGCATTGAACTCAAAAATCCTAACCAACTAGGGTTAGGTTACAACAGGAACAAAAAACATGCATCAGATGGAAGATTTATTCTTTGCGTGCTGGGGCAGATCCACTACATTAGAGAAAGACGAAAATAGGCGTTGTTGTAGTCGATGAAGGCAGGAGGCATTAAAATCCAGGTGGCTTTGTCATTGGGATGTTGTCTGATTGTGCTATGTCAGGACAGGTCTTTTGCGAGCAATAAATGGGCATGGGCAACCTTAAGAAACATTTGCAGAGCTTGGATGGAGTAATGTAAATCGTCTTGCATCGACTTGAAGTGGTTGGGGCAAAATTGGATCAAATTTGGTCCGCCGACAAAGTTAGAATTGAATTTCGACCATCAAGTCGACAACTATCCTCGGGCACCTATTTGAATTCAAACGTTCTACATCAGTTGAATGTGGTTCGTCGGATTTGGCCCTTGCACGCAAAAGAATGGCCCAGATGCGTTGTGGAAATATTAATAATGGGTGATTAAAACATTGTTGTTGATCTGCATCTGCCTTGCAAAATGGACAGTTGAGATTGAACAAAGGGGCCCACCATTTTCCTTAAGCGCCTTTCCGTAGCTCCGCAGATGTATTTTCTTTTGCATTTTGTCACTTGCAGACCTGCAGAGTGCATCATTCACTCCTTTTCTTTCTGCAACTCCGCAGGTCATACTTTCTTTATTTGTTTCTACTTGCGGACCTGTAGAGTACCTTTATCGAGCTAATGAAATGGCCCCACATCGGCCTTTGTTAGTGTTGAAGGTCGTTGGGCCCCACATCATCACTTGCCGTTTACCATTTCTTCGCAGCTCTGTAGGTATACATTTGACCCTTATTTCCCAATTGCGGACTTGCAGAGTAGTAAACATTACCTCTCGCCTTTGCCACCCGCAACTCCATAGGTCCTAATACCAACCACATTTCTTGCTTGCAGAGTTGCGGAATATACATGTGTTAAGCCTTACACTTCGCACCTCTGCAATTAAACATTCAGTTCCTATTTTTCATTTGCGGTTTTGCGGAGCACTAATCACAAGACAAGGGAGTTGGTGGTAGGGAACTTGGGGCCGGTTTTGGAAACTATTAAGGGACCCTCTAGCCGGTCAACATAAGTGACACAACCGGTAATAGCAAGTCAATAGAAGATTAGAACCATGCCAAAAAAGCCAAGGCATGAAGGCTTAGGGTTTAGGGTTTTAGGCCTTAGGGGGTTAATCTGCAAAGAGGTTTAAGCCATTTTGGGTATCTCAGATCGGTAATAATTGATGGCTTAAGGGTGACATGAAATGTCAATAGGTACTTTTGCTAGAACTGACATGCCTCCCTATGGTAGAGATTTTGATACCCACTTGTGCCTACTAGTAGATTCTCCAATGGTTGTTTGATGCAAGACAAAACTCTTGCTACCCAAAACCTCAACAAACAAGCTTGCATAACAGAGACTCTTCGTTTACTTAATGACTTTGATTGCAATTAAGAAACATAAATAAATCTACAAAACATGAAATTACACTGATGGCCCTTTTCATTGGCCTCTCAATTTACACAAACACTCACATTCATCTGCTCTAGCAAGAGTCTTCTCTACTTGGCGACAACACACAAGAGGCACTCTGTTTTCCGTTACACAACCCACAATATCCTCTTGACCGCAACCACACACCTAGGCAGCCCACACTCATACTGCTCTAGTTTTGGGTCATTCCTCTTCTTCTTTGTTTGCCGCCCATAGTGATTTCTCTCCGCACTCTATTCTTTGTGCATTTATTTACCTTTAATATTTGCAACCTTCATGCCCATTCATATCCTAGTCTATTTGATTCCCCTCTACTTTTCAGTTTATCACATTAATAGCATTTTGCCTTAGTTGAATCGATTTCATAAGACACCTTTTTGTTGTTTCCTGAGGCGTTCCTATGCATAGTGCTTAGTAGTTGAGGAGTTGAAATTCGATAGTATGTAGGTAATGTATTACCAAAGATGCTGAATCTACCGCTCTGCATTCATTCGATCCCTACTGTTCTTGTTTGAAAGCTTCTAAAGCCTTTTCACATTGTCTTCTTTTCAATTTATTTGGGAGTGTAATCGCATCATTTTCTTTTCACCTTTCATATCCGACATTATTAGAGAAAATCAATCATAATATTTTTCTCATATATATATATATATATATATATATATATATTCACATACAATCTCCAAATATACAGGCAAAAATGCGGTGAGCTATGTGCTTTAAAATAGCACTCACTGTTCAACCAAATAATAAATTATACACACCTATTCATAACAAATTACTAACAAATAACAAAACAAATCATACGGGTGCAACTGATAGAATATCCAACATCCCCCCCTTATTACATCATTGTTTAAAGTACTAATAAGAGAATCTTGAAAACTTTCAAACTTCACATGTGCAAGAGGCTTGGTGAAGATATTTGCATGCTGTTCTTGAGTGCTGTTCTTGAGTTGAGCAAGATTGGAGCTAGATGTTGTTTTGCTGAACATGTTCTTGTATGAAGTGACAATCAACTTCAATATGCTTGGTTCATTCATGAAACACAGGATTATGAGCAAGCTTGAGAAAACTCTGATTATCACAGTAGAGGACGGTAGGTTGGTTTTGAGGTACTCCCAATCCTTCTAATATGTGACATGGCCAAACTGCTTCACAAATTGCTGTACTTTGCATGATATTCTGCCTCTGTTGAAGAATGAGCAATTGTGGCTTGCTTCTTACTTCCCCAAGAAATAGGTCTAGAACCTAGGAAAAAAAATCCAGATGTGGATTTCCTATCATCAACAGATCCTGCATAATTTGAACCTATGTACCCTGTCAAGAAGAATTGATCACTCCCTTTATATTCCAAACCATGATTCATTGTACCTTGGATATACCTTAGAACCCTATTTGTTGCTTTCTAGTGACATCTTTGGTTCTTGCATGAATCGTGAAAGATAATTAGCAACAAAATTGATATTTGGTCTAGTATATGTCAGGTAAATCAAACCTCCAATCATTTGATGATAGAGAGTTGCATTCACATGAGATGTATCAGATGCAAATAACTGTAATCCTGATTCCATAGGTGTAGACATGGGCTTGGAATCCATCATTCGAAACTTCTCGAGGAGTGTCTTGGGATATTTCTTTTGAGATACAAAGCTATGGTGATTAGTTTGCCATACCTCTAAACCTAGAGAATAATGCAGTAGCTCGAGATCTGCCATATTAAATGCCTTCTTGAGATCATTCTTGGTTGTCTCAACCATTGCTTTTGAGCTGCCTATGATAACCAAGTCATCAACATATACATTAATGATTGCAAGATCCCCCCCTTGATCCTTGAGGTAGAGATTTGGATCATATGGATGCCTAGTGAAACCATGTTGTAGCAGATTTTCATCAATTTTAATATACCAAGCTCTAGGAGCTTGTTTGAGACCATATAGGGACTTGACAAGTTTGCATACCTTTTCCTCCTTACCAGGTGCAATGTATCCCTCTGGTTGGGTCATATAGACCTCTTCCTTAAGGTCTCCATTAAGAAATGCACTTTTTACATCCATTTGGTATAGTTTCCATCCAAATTGGGCAGCTAAAGCAAAAATAATTCTAATGGTTTGAATTTTTGTAGTGGGAGCAAATGTTTCCTCATAGTCTATCCCTTATTTTTTATCATAACCCTTGGCTACAACTCTAGCGTTATATTTATCTATACTACCATCTGATTGATACTTTGCATCCATAGCCTCTTTCCAAGGCTTTGATTCAAGTGCTTCCTAAACAGTAGACGGCTCAAAATGATCAACAACTAAAGTCATCAAGGCTAAATTCACCTCATTGCGAGCCATGTTGCGAGTCCTTGGACTTGAAGTGTAAGTGTTTGGAACTCCATCTAGCTTTGCATCACAAATGGTACCAGTATACCATTTTGGTAAAGGTTTTGTGACATTTAGGGGTGTTGATTGACTATCAATGTTCCAATCATTTTTCCCATCCATCTTGAATATAGGAGCGCTCTCTGAAGTAGGTGAAGATGTGGGAGGAGACTCACTTTTCTCATAAAAAATTACATCTCTAGTAATGTATATCTTCTGTGTGTTAGGATCCATAAGGTGATATGCCTTAGTTTCATTACTATATTCAAGAAGAATACAGTGCACTGATTTTTCATCTAGCTTCTTCCTTTTTTGTTTAGGAATGTGCATATAGGCAGTGTATCCTATTAGAATAATATCTTTTCTCTTTGTGTTATTAATGGTCATTTAAGTTGTTTCTAATTTCGCCTCTAGTTAACGATTGTTTCTTTTAGAAACATCATCTTTGTAACTCTATTTAAAGGAGCTTTGTCTCCTCGATTAATTGAACAACATCAATTCTTTGAAATCCATATGCTTTTGCATCTGTATTATATCCAAATAGACGAAGATGAGAGATAGAAGGATTTACCTCTGTCCATGCTTCTTAAAGTGTGATGCCCTTCAAGGGCTTTGGTTGGTGCACAATTTAAAAGATAAACTGTCGTGTGTACAGCTTCAGTCCAATATGCATGTTCTAGTTGAGAATCTTTCAACATATCTCAAATCATCTCCATGATGATGTGATTTCTCTGTTCAGCAACACCATTTTGTTGAGGGGTGTATGCTGCAGTCAATCGATGCCGAATTCCATTTTCCTTCAGGTACGTGGAGAATTCTATGTTGGTGTATTCCCCCCCTCGATTTGAGCGAAGGACACAAATATGATGATTCAAATCTTTCTCCACAAGAGTGCAAAACTCTTTGGAGTAGAAAAAAGCTTCATATTTATGTTGCAAACAATATATCCACATTTTCCTTGTGTGATCGTCAACAAAAAGCTGAAAGTACTTGCATCCTTTATCAGTCGATGTCATAGGGTTGCACAGATTGTTATGCACTAGCTATAAAGGTTGGCTTGCACGATTTTCATTTGGATATAAGGGTGCTTTGTGCTGTTTTCCAGCAATATAGCTAGAACAAACAACACTCGACTTCTCAAGTGATGGAAGCCCTTTGACCATGCTTTTCTGACTAAGTTTTAGCAAGTAACTAGTGCTCAAATGACCAAATCTACGATGCCACTAAGGCTTGATTATTAGCTATTGTATCAAGCCTAAATATTTTACAAATCTTAGTAGCATTGGCAACAATCTTTTAATTTTTAGACCTATCTTTGATAAGACATCTTTTTATACTGATTTGTATCAAATTCAATCCTAAGGTTATGATAAAAAAATTGATTAACAACACGCATAGAACTTTAGCAAGCTCGCAACAATGTATGCTACATTTCAAAGAGATGTCACCAATACCTTTGATGCCATAGGTGGTAACATCTCCAAGAGTGACTGTATTGTGATGAAGTTTCAATGTGAGAAACCACTTCTTCTGTATAGTCATGTGCTTTGTAGCACCTGAGTCTACATACCAAATAGAGGTTGATTGTGAACCATCTTCTAAAGCGTGGGATGAAAGCACATATTCCTCATTCAAAGAATCTTCTATTTCAACAACATTGCTTTGTTGTTTCTATTTGTTCTTTTGCTCCCATTGTGGTTTGCCACTTTGAAATGGCTTCATTGGATGTGATTTGTTTAATGATCCTTGGTTGAAGGAGTTTTACAAACAATTTTTCACATCATGTCCAACTCTTTCACATATTCAACACTTCTTTTGAGGTCTGGATGAATTACCAGATTTGGGAGGTCCACTAAATTGCTTTATAGGCTTCTTGCCTTTATGGCATGTGGTCATTGCATGATCATCCTCATCATGTTCCTGGCTTATAGACTCTTCTTTTTGGAGTAGATTCACTAGCTTCTCAAAAGTGGGTGTGGTCTCAGTAACATTCAAAGTTGTAACAAAGACTTTATATCTGGAAGGTAGTGCCCGTAGAACAATAGGCACCAAAAATGCATCATCAGTTGTTTCTCCCAATGCTTTTAGCAAAGCTCTCAACTTTGCAATCCTTTTGAGAAAGGATTCCAATTGTTCTCCATTCTTCATCTTTAGGCCATGTAGCTGACTCTGCAAATTCGGGATCTGATTTTGATTCTTCGCCTCATACACTGCCTTTAGCTTATCCCATGCATCTTTGGTTGTGGACTAGTCTCGGATGAAAGGCTGAACTTCATCAAACACACTAAGCAAAATGATCAATTTTGCCTTTCTGTCGGCTTGATCAAATTTCTTTTGTTCATCAGCATCTCTCTCGTGTCTTGTTGTGGTTCCATTGACCACATATCCCAAACTCCTTCAAACTTGAGTTGAGTTTTGAGTTTGGTCTTCCATGCGGAATAATTGTTCCCACGTAGCAATTGGGAATTTGGAAGGAGAAACTTTGGAGAACTGCCTGCCATAGAGTTAATTTATCCTACTTCTCGTCACTCAGTTCAGCACTACACTGCAGAGGAGAGGATACAAATTAACATCTTTAAACATATAGTTGAGAGATATACAAATTGTGCATTTTGAGGTTTTTCATTAGTCTAATTTTAAATGGAACTTTAGAATATCTAACAAAAATTTCACCATACAAATGAAAAATAATCAAACACAACCTTTTCAACTACCGCCACATGCATATTGTGATCTGCCTATCCCAGCCAAATAGGTGATGCAAATGCGCACCTATTACAATTTCTTTGTGATCTCACCGATCGGGTTAAAGCTTAAGCCTTAAAGTAATCAACCAGAGACTGAATTGAGATAAAAAATTAAAGCTCTTGTTCTGGAAACTACCAAAGTGCCTACAACACCATCAAAGCAAGCTTGCGACGCAGAAGGGAGCTCGTGAAGTTTCTATGTAGCCGTCTCCAAACATAACAAGCATTCAATTTGTTGCTGTTTAGGAGAGGCCAATAATAACTTCCACCATGCTGTAAAACTAGAGATCCACGATCTGGTAAACAAACCTATCCAAAACCATAAATCATTGTAAACAAGTTGAGCTAACAGTATAGGAGGGCCAATCCAAGAGACAAAAGGGACCCACGAACAAAAGTGCCCAAATTGGAGATTGCAGGAAGGCCGATTTGGTTAAAATGCCCGTCCAGACAAGAATGCAGACCGAACGAAACAACAAATCCCTTGAGCGAAAAGAATTTGAGTCGATTTGAGTAGAAGAAACAAAGATCAAACAACCAATCAAAGATCATAAAATGACCCAGGCATAATAATCAAAGTCCAGTCAAACTTGCCAAAGTATCAATCAGCGATTAATCAAAAATGCCGATCCACTAAACTTCACCATAGACAATCAACGCGCAGAATGCAAAGAAGTTGGGGCTTCACAAAAAAATGCCGAGGCAAAAATGTAGGACACTCTAGCATCAAGAATTGGAGGCTGCCAAAGTCAAAACATTGCCTAGAAATTGGAGACACGATCTTTGGAATTGTTCAAAGATAAACCATGCTCATCTGGAGATCCGCCAAACCTGATCACTCCAAAAATGTCAGCACAACTATAAACATCTGCCAACAGCGAAAGCAAGTAGTCGCATCGACGAAGCTGATAGTGCCAAAGGAAAGATGGGCTGGATCACTGAAAAAACACATAAAATATCCTCAAGCCAACAGATTGAAGGAGCCAAGGAGAAGATATATCTGTGGAAGCCTGCTCACAGCCCAACAGGGGATCGCCATTCAGTTTGGGCCTCTCTCACCTCACCACGCTCAATCGGAATGGAATCCTGTGGCCATTAAATCTGCTCTTTTTGCAGACCACGTTGATAAGACAGGTGGGCGGATTCTCGACAGTGGAAACAGTTATGTGCCATCAGATATTTTTGCTACAGGTGCTGGACATATAGGTCCCTGAAGAGCAGCCGATCCAGACCTTATCTATGACTTTAGCACCCAAGATTATGTTCGTTCTAGATGGAGATTGAGGAGAGCCTATTGCAGTGGCATTGTGGGCATCAGAGCTCTCTTCGTCATGGAGCAGCAGTTTCGTCAGGAGGCAGCGATGCTGCAACCCTGCACCACCAGAATGTGGTGATCTCTAATTTGCTGGAGATATTTGTGCCTATCCGCGTCTCAAGCTTTCAATGCCCATCTTTGGCGATGACTCAACAAATCTTTAAGATCATATGATCCGAGCCCTTCAATACTCTCTTCATATCACAAAATTATAGGCTCAGAAAATGAAACTGCTCTGATACCATATCAGAGAAAATCAGTGATAATATTTTTCTCGTATATATATTCAAATACAATCTCCAAATATATAGGCAAAAATGCGGTGAACTGTGTGCTTTAAAATAGCACTCACGGTTCAACCAAATAATAAATTATACACCTATTCATAACAAATTACTAACAAATAACAAAACAAATCATACAGGTGTAGCTGATGGAATATCCAACAGGCATATCCTTTGACCTCCCACATTCTGCAACGATTACTTTCGTCCTTCTACCAGCTGGCAATTGCATCGGTTTGAAAGTTTCATGGTGGTGATTCTTTGTGCCCCATTAACTTGATCATGTAGTAATAAAATATTACCTTGCTCAAAAATCTATGTTCAATAATCTGTCTGCTTCATCCAATACTAAATACTTTAACATCTGTGTATTTAAGCCATTGGTATTTGTTAAATGATTTAGAAGACATCTCGGAGTTCCTACCTGAAAACTGAGAACAAAATCAAAACTGAAACAAAAGAAATGAAAAATGTTTTTGGCGGTGCTGATTGTCTCTCTGCCCGCGTGCTCCTGCACCACTGTTCTCTGCAGACAATTTGGGAATATAAATTGATATTTGGCTTCTTGTTTAATTTTCCTTTGCTTTGAATTTTGATATTCATGGCTGTGAAATTTAGGTCCAGCATATTATGTAGAGGCGAAGTATTGAATTGTTGTAAGTGTGTATCTTACAAATCTGTTCATGGGGCTGCTATTCGTTCTCACATATCTTGTATTGGGTGGACTAGTGGGGAATATGTTGTGGAGCATTAGTTTTTGCCTCTACACGAGCAGGGGTTTTGTATTCCAGTGGCACTTATCAGTTATCTGGATGGTGACTGTTCTTTCTTGATTTTTTGGGCCTGTAACGTATAGTCTTCATATTCTTTTATTTTGACAGAATGCATTTTAAAGCCTCTGTTCTTTCTTCTATACAATAATGAGATTTTTTTTAACCCACTTATCCTCCTCCTTCCATAAACATCTTCATGTTATTTATCAACATAAATTGGACTATCTTTTACTTCATTTCTTTTAAGTGTCATCATTCTGACAAAACTCTAACAGCTTTACAAAGTTTTATATTAGAAATATCAAACATGTTTGTATTTTTTAGTATCTTTTGTCTAATATATGTATATGGTCTTTTTAAAACATATCCTTTTCTTCATCTACATCAACAATTTCACCTCTAAATATTTGTAATTCAGAGTCTACGGAGCCTCCAATAAGTTGTGCCCTAAAAGTCTTGAACTCTCAATGTGTGTTTAGAGCAACAAACATTATTGTGAGAGTGCATGCAATTTGGGCAACTAAGCAGGCTATAGCAGAAGTCACCAAAACCAACCTTAAGCCAGAAAGCCAGAGGCATGGCGAAAGGGGTGCCAAGGAAGTCAAATAGTCCAAGATTGATTCTAATACCAATGGCAGGCTTGGCGCCATCTCTCAACACCCCACACCCTGTTTTTGAGGGCGATTGCTCTGCTCACAGATGGTGATAATGGGCACAACAGCTGCTGTCAAGGCCAGAAACACCCTTATCCTTTGTGAACACATAAGCCCATTTGCCCTTAATAAGGAAGTTCATGTCGTGTTGATCAGGCTTATTACAAGTGCACATCAATTGGCTACCAGAATGGCAAGTTCTGCGGTTTCAGGCCAGAATGCACCTAGCTCACTGAACATTCAGTGGATTCATAGGAGCTTGGTGCCGTTGGAACAGTATACATGTGGCTTGTAGTTTGGATGAGGATTGAATTTGTGTCCGGTGCTTCTTGTGGATTAGGCAAATACTCTGCCAAGATAGTCATGAATTCTTACCAGTTACCATCACCATTCAAGACAGATGGCAAAAGAACTGGGCAGAAGGATAGGTGTGGTAATCTGTTGAAAGAAATACAGAATCATGTTGAGCTCACTTATCTATATTTAGTTCACTTCAAAAAATCCCATATTCAGGACAAATTTTGCAGTTAGGAAATGATAAACAAAAACTCAAAACAGAAATTGAAAGCATTCTGCAAATAATCAATCCATCCTGATTTTCAATTTTTCTGAAGCTTTTTCTGTGTAGTGTGTCCGACTAACAAAAAGGTTATAAAAATATAAGTTCCCAAACTTTACATCAATCACGCACCAAAAAGAGAAGAAAAAACTATAATTCTACTCAGGTGGTATTTAATCCAAAATTTTGTCTCATAAATATTACAATCTGTAAAGAAACCAATACCATCTATCTGGCAACTGTGGGCATGGCCAACTTTCTCTATAAAACTTATCATGCCTCATTGAAGGGCATGCAAAAACCAATACCATCAAATTTGATGCTTACAACTCTTGGACTCTTGTTAATGATTTATTCTATTGCATTTATAAAAATCAGGAATAGATTACCATGTCCAGTTTTCAAAACAATTATTTCAACTTTAACAGATTACAGGCAAGTAATCTGAGTCTGTTACCTTTGCAGACTAGCGGCATTGATTGCCAGAGTCTAGTTATTGTTACTGTTGGCACCAATCGATGATCTTGGGCCCAATCGTTAGATTTTATTCTTTTTGACAATCTCACAGAAAGTAAAGGAAATCAGATTCAAATTTTAAAAATTTAATTGTTCGAATAGATTTCGTTTGGATATTTATGATTCCTTCATGACACAAAAGGAAATCTCCCTTCTGCTTTAAATACACACAGAACTCACTTCTCTCAAACAATCACTCGCAGATACTCTCTGTTCACCAATTCAATTCTACACACACGAGATGATGATGATACACAACAGCAAACAAATGCACTCAATATTTTATTTGACATTCATATCCAAAACAAAATCAGTGGCATCTGCAACACATTTACAGTATGGTCCTTCAATGGTCTCTTAACTCTCTCTGTTTCTGTTAAAACTAATCTCCTCGACGCATTCTTTCTTTCTTGCACACCTTACCACTCTCCACGTGCTCACCAATCTGCTTTCCCTTATTCCAGTGCAGCCAGTTACCTTCTCACCTCTATTCAATACAACTTCCTCTGCTCGGCACCCCACTAATGCAGATCGCCTCCACTCTGTTACTTGCGCAGCAAATGTTCCCTTCTCTCTGCTATGCCTCTCTCTATTTTCTCCATATTTATTCCTTTGAAATTGCATAGCCTATGTTTACTTAAATCTTTTGTACCTTGTCAGATTCTCACACACCAGTTCTTCCATATTTCATCTTCCACCGGTAATTTCCTTTGTTTCTCACTTTAGTAGGGTTTCTATGGCATTTCATCTTCCACACAGCTATGTCTTCTTTCAACTTGACGCTGAGTCTTGTGCAATCTCCAACCAATTTTCTTTTCCAATGCCCCCAACTTTCTATCTCCCTCTATGCATCTAGGCCCCTCTCCTTCTACTTGTGCAGTGAATTGCTGAGTTGTTTCAGCCTCCCCAAAACTGTTCCTTTTCCTTACATGGCTGTTCACTCACCCTTTGCGTTACAAAGTAATTCCCCCGCTTCAATTTGCGTTAGAACTTCGGTTATAAAAAGAAAAAATAGAGTTTTCCAATGCTATGCCCCCTCATTTCCAAACTATTTCTATCTTGTCATAATGTGTTGGGGCTCTTTCCAAATCCTATGCATCATAAGAAATTAGGAATTAATTATTTTTATTTCTAATTCTCCAGTTGTGCCTCTATCTCTTTATTTTTCATCTCTTGACAATAATGTTCTCGAAGATGCTCTTGCATCACTTCATAAATGGTTATTGCCATTTCCTACTCAGCGAGATCTCACCATACCCTCTTCTTCGCGCAACAATTGCTTCTGCAAATTGGCACGTGGCAGCTTCTACAAATTGAACAAATCTCAAAAATTGATGCAAATCGAACAAATCTAAAAAATTTAGCAGATCAATTGAAAGCTTATTAATTTATCATAAAAAAACTACAATGAATAACACACATTTATTATTAAATTATATCTAATGGTATTATAATCGTTAATATCTATTACTATATATCAGTGAAGTAACAATCGTCAAAAAATCGCGATTATACCCGATTAATCGGGAATCGCCTAGGTCATCGATTTTTGGTCAACAACTTTCAACGATTTCTTTAGCGTTTAATCACGATTAAAGAGTTCGATTACTCAGGTATAAAAATCGCGCAAAAAAAAAAAGCCCTAAAATCGATGCTAAGACCTGTTGACGTGGCTAAAGTTGCATCACTGCAACTCTATCCGGCCAATGCATAATAGAATGATCTCGCCGAGTATCCTATGCTCTCTTGTATAAGGAAGCCCTAATGCTGTTTTTAATTGATCAAAGGGGACGACCTCAAGGCTCCAAATGTCAGTTCTTGATTGCGAGATAACTCAACGGTCGATGTGTTTTGTTGGGAGCACAAGGGGTCTTACGTTTTGCAACAAGCTGGCCTGCTGCGATTTTTCGGACTGAGAAATAAAAAACAAAAGAGAAGGGATTTAGGAAACCTAAGATTAGCCAAGCTGGTATGTGGGTAGACGGATTCGACATAACCAATCCCTGCTTGGCCAAAATGGCTCACAACCTCGCAGGAACTGTGCAATCTTCAAGGGGACTTGGAAGATTTTCAGATTGCAAATGCATGGCTAAGCACCCAATTTTGGCACAGCTCAGACGAACACTTGCAATTGAACTAAACGCAATTAAAGACTCAGACTAACCATACACAAGAACATACAATAAGTATATCCTCAATGGTATGAGCCTGAATCCATCAGATACTTGCACACCCAAAATAGAAAGATCTATTTAAAATGTTGAAAGAAACCATGAAAACATGATGAAAACAAGATGATAAACACCAAATCAATGTCTATATATTGATTTCAGCTGCCTATTACAACAATTTCTGTAGCGTCTCTATGCTACTACTAAAATTTAACCTTCTACAATATAACCTATTCTAATTGAAATCTAACAGCCTAAATGCTTAAAAATCTAACAATCTTTAACCCTTTACAAGAGAAAGGCCTCTGCCTTTTATAGATTTACAATTTGAACCAGTGGCCAGGATGGATTGCATCAAGGGTCTTAATTTATCCCACAAAATAAGGCTGCCCATACCCACTTAATTCTTAGTTATCCTCTCAACCACTATCTCAACTACCTCCAACTGTTTTACATCAATTTGGGTCTATCTGGTAGTTGGAAATCGCTGACCACAATTGACTTGTTCACCACTTTGTTTCAAAATATCTTGCGTGGGACCCACATGCAGTTTTACATTTAAACAATTTCAGTTTCCAAAATTGAACTTCTGGAATTAAATCTAGCTGTGTATTTCTTGAGAATGCATACTTGCTGCATTCTGAATGCTCTTCGGTCTTTGGTCTCGGTGGTGGACTTCAACTTGTGGTTCAATGACACGCTTCCCAATGCCTGGTTCTGATCTCGCACTCTTGCATCTTCTTCTCCAGCTTCCAGTGCCTGGCTTTGATCTTGTGTTGTATCTTCGCTTCCCGGCTTCGCTCACGATCAAGGCTCCTTGATGTTTCCGGTTGACGCCTTAGCTTCTCTCGACGTCGCTTTCCTGCGAACAATCAATTTCACCTTTAATCAATCAAATTAATAAATTAACTTGACAAATGTTAAATTTTAAACAATGTCGGGCTTTGTCCTATGGAGTTCGGGCTTGAGAAGCTCTTTGTGAGATGTATCTCTTGTTCACCTTCTAGAGTTTCGAGTATTTGGTGTGAAATGAGCGATATCTAATCTTCGTTTTCGGCCTAAAAAGAGTGAATAGCACAATTTGGTTTAAGTTCAAATGCCCTTTCATGGCAATTTCGGGTCATTCACCTGAAATGCGAGATGATCTGAAGCAGATATAACCTCCTTGGTGGATTTTGGGCTAAGATGAAGATTTTGAGAGTTTAAGTCGTTTTCAAAATGTCTCCCTTTGTCATTTTTTGGCATATTAGGTTATTTGGCGAACTTTAAACGTACTTACCCCTTTCTCGGCCTGTAAGGAGATTTTGAAAGTCATTTGATTTTTGGGTTAATCAAGCGTTCTGTGTGATTTTTGGTTGGTTATAGACCTCGTATTTTCACTGCATGCAGACTCGCGATTTTAGATTAGAATGAGCAAACACAACCCCCTTTCACATTTTCAGGCCACTAGAGGGTTTTGAGAACTTGCGAACTCAGATATCTCGGCTCATGAAGCCTATATGCATGATTAAAGTTTTCTCACAAAACACCAAAAAAATGGAGAGTTTTGGGTATTTTTCGGCTTTTCAGCCTCTAAGCCAGCTTCGTGAGCTTAAGTTGTTTTTGCACTTTGAAGCCCTTGGGCGAATTCGGTCACTTAGCCGATTTTGAGAGTTCACCCCATTTGGCAATTTGCATTTTAGTGTTTCCTGCCGATTTTGAATTTTTGATATCGCATTCTGGGCTTTCAGGCCGATTTTGAAGTTTATAGAGCCTTTACTAATCTTCGTGCTCAATGGCCATTTTGCCAGTTTAAGTCGAAGGCAATTTGAGAGTCTTTGTCTCATATATCGGCCTACAAGAAGTGTTTGTGCGAACTTGATTCCTGCGGCCTTTGAAGGCCTTGATGACAAACTCGAGGGCAACATGAATTCGCCCTAAGACTTCGGGCTTCTTCTCTCCTAGCAGGTAGATAGACACCAATTGGGGGTTCGCTGTCAAAGACGGGGATGGGGTGCAAAATGCACAGCAAATGGTGACTCGGCTGGGAAATGTTCGTCCTAAACATTTCAAAGATGACTATCCGGATCGAACCCCAGAATCTCTGGTACATACCCTACAAAACAACCCAAATGACACAAGACAGATTTAAAGTAAAAATGAGGTCACAAACTGAATCAAGTCACCAACCTTCAAAATCAAGTGTGTGCAGTGAAGTTCATTCCGGCTTAAGGAAAGTTGAGATATCATCGTTCAATCAAGACAAGTTGCGTAAGGCGAGTCTAACTTCAAAAGGATTCTGGATATTGCCTCGCTGCCAACGAGCGTTCATAGCCCCGACGAGGTTATCGCCTGTAAGCTCACAAAGGTTGCTCTGTTTCTGAGAAATTTTCTTTCTGATACCGACAGAGGTGTGTGCACTCCCAAAGCCAAGCATTGGATATTTCTCTTCTTTTCAATTTCTTTTCTTTTGATTTTTTCTTTTACTTTTCACTTTTTCACGTTGGCTGGTAAGCAATGAAGCTTACGTGGGATTGAGCGTTGTAGTGGTTGCTGAAGCAGAGCTTCAGATTTTTCACTTGCATTGACTTCCCTTTGATAAAACGTCAGACAAGCGACTTTAAGCATTTTAAATGTGCAGTGATCACAACGTTGGCGACGAAACACAGTAAGCAACTAAATTTTTAAAATGACTAAGCGTTTAGACCAAATAAGCTGACTACGGGGGTAACCGTCCATTAGGTGCTCTACCAAAGTCAACATCTAAGAAATGAGCCGGAAAAACTTCCCGACTTCGCACACCAATGTTGGAAAAAGAAGACAAACCCCTTGCAAAAAAACTGACAGGGAGACAACCCCTTTCAAAAGGACACCTACACTACGAAAAGCATACTAAACTAAAGCATTAAAACAAGGAAACTAACTACAACAGAAAACAAACCATTCTAAAAACAGAAAACAAAACTTAAACTAACTATATACAAGAAAAAACTGACTGTACAAAGTGCGGATTACATGTATGTGTTCCCAACCCAGGGTGATTTCTCAGTATGTGCAGTAGTAACAGGGCAGCGGGAACAATTCTTAGTTTGGCTTGGTTGTATTTATATTCTGAAAAGAAAATTTTCAATTGGCCACTCTCAGGTTTAACCAGGACATCAAGCAAAATTATCAGTTGAGGAATTTCATTAGGTCCGTGGTCAATCCATTTACAAGTTGTTTTCCTAGAATATTCAAAATTAAACTGAAAACTTTCAAAATTAACAGCAGGAGGGAAAGAAACAACTTGGCGTATTTCTGAGTTATGCAGAGTGTTGGGTGGTGAAAGATCTTCAATAGTTTCCTCAAGAGGTCACAATTGGTGGTGCGACATCCCACTTGCATCTGGCTCATGCAAATCAACATCAAATTCTTCATCGGGTTGCATAGGCTAAAAATTGATCTCAAAACCGAACTCGAACTTAGGAAAGAGAGGTGCATCATCTATCGGTGCATCTTCGGATTGTATGAATAATGTGTCTTTATACACCTCTGTCAGCATATCTCCAAACAACAGGGACTCTTCGACTAATTGGTCCTCAAAAGCATCCTTGATGGACTCGTGGACTGTATCTTCCTTTGGCAGGGCTGCTGCATATTGCCCTTTAACTTGCGGCTGATCTACAGAGCTCACTTGATCGACCTCAAAGATATCCTCTTTAGGTGCAAGGACAACACAGTCATCCGTGGTCACATCCTCCTTTGGAGCAAGGACAACAAAATAATCTGCTGCCACAGTCTAATTGACTGGTTCTTCTTGGTTAGCACTTAGCAACTCCATCTTTTCATCATCAAGGAGTGTAGCTTTGCATTGATTTTGCGATCTTCTGTACTCATCTGCAACACGGTAGGCACTCAACACTTTGCTGGTGATGGGTTCTTCTGGCTCTTCAACCAGTCCATATTGGGCTTTGACTTGACTGACTGCCTCCATGCATAGCGAGCAGGTGAATTCTGAATGTGGGGTATTGTGAATTTTGCACCACCAAGGTGACAACATGTTCTCCAAGCACAACTCCTCCTCAAGACCAAATTGGTTCTCAATCCAATCTTTAAATCATGTAAACTCCTCGGTACTTGACAGAGGACTAGGGATATCAGGCTGTATGAGCTCCTTCGGTTAGGATATATCCCAGAAAAATACCTGTCCCTACAATGCGAGCTCCCTACAATGCGAGCTCAACTCTTGACAGAAACGTCAAGCAACTCAACTCTTCGTGCTCTGTGGTGTTATGGATTATGCAGTGAGCTGCTGATGCGAATTCGGACAACCGTTTTGGATATAACTGTAGATGCAACCTTTGTTTAATTTGGAAAATGTCGGACTGTAGACTGTCCTCATGAAGCAACTAACCATACATTTTTACTCAGAAATATTTTGGTATTTTCTGATTTTGTGATTTTTTTGGCTTTTCCGGTTTAATAGGGATCTTGCATATCCCAAATATAGCATTTAAATTGGCTCAATGGGCTAACTTGCTGCAAGGAACTTGACAGGGGCCCTCCTAGTGCCAATTCTGTTGACGTGGCTAAAGTCGCATCACTGCAACTCTATTCGGCCAATGCAGAATAAAATGATCTCGTCGAGTATCCTATCCTCTCTTGTATAAGGAAGCCCTAATGCTGTTTTTAATTGATCGAAGGGGATGACCTCAAGGTTCCAAATGTCAGTTCTTGATTGCTAGATAACTCAACGGTTGATATGTTTTGTTGGGAGCACAAGGGGTCTTACGTTTTGCAACAAGCTGGCCTGTTGCGATTTTTCGGACTGGGAAATAAAAAATAAAAGAGAAGGGATCTAGGAAACCTAAGATTAGCCAAGTTGGTATGCGGGTAGACGGATTCGACATAACCAATCCCTGCTTGGCCAAAATGGCTCACAACCTCGTAGGAACTGTGCAATCTTCAAGGGGACTTGGAAGATTTTCAGATTGCAAATGCATGGCTAAGCACCCAATTTTGGCACAGCTCAGACAAACACCTGCAATTGAACTAAACGCAATTAAAGGCTCAGACTAACCATACACAAGAACATACAATAAGTATATCCTCAATGGTATGAGCCTGAATCCATCAGATACTTGCACACCCAAAATAGAAAGATCTATTTAAAATGTTGAAAGAAACTATGAAAACATGATGAAAACAAGATGATAAACACCAAATCAATGTCTATCTATTGATTTCAGCTGCCTATTACAACAATTTCTGCAGCATCTCTATGCTACTACTAAAATTTAACCTTCTACAATATAACCTATTCTAACTGAAATTTAACAGCCTAACTGCTTAAAAATCTAACAATCTTTAACCCTTTACAAAAGAAAGGCCTCTGCCTTTTATAGATTTACAATTTGAACCAGTGGCCAGGATGGACTGCATCAAGGGTCTTGATTTATCCCACAAAATAAGGCTGCCCATACCCACTTAATTCTTAGTTATCCTCTCAACCACTATCTCAACTACCTCCAACTGTTTTACATCAATTTGGGTCTATCCGGTAGTTGGAAATAGCTGACCACTAACCTGTTCCCCATTTTGTTTCAAAATATCTTGCATGGGACCCACATGCAGTTTTACATTTAAACAATTTCAGTTTCCAAAACTGAACTTCTGGAATTAAATCCAGCTGTGTATTTCCTGAGAATGCATACTTGCTGCATTCTGAATGTTCTTCGGTCTTTGGTCTCGGCGGTGGACTTCAACTTGTGGTTCAGTGACATGCTTCCCAATGCCCGATTCTGATCTCGCGCTCTTGCATCTTCTTCTCCAGCTTCCAACGCCTGACTTTGATCTTGTGTTGTATCTTCACTTCCCGGTTTCGCTTGCGATCAAGGCTCCTTGACGTTTCCAGTTGACGCCTTAGCTTCTCTCAACGTCGCTTTCTTGCGAACAATCAATTTCACCTTTAATCAATCAAATTAATAAATTAACTTGACAAATGTTAAATTTTAAACGACGTCGGGCTTTGTTCTATGGAGTTTGGGCTTGAGAAACTCTTTGTGAGATGTATCCTTAAAGCTACTCAACTACAAGCAGCCCAAACCAAGGGGCAGGATCATTCTAAGAAAGCAATATCAAAAGACAAACACTTCCATGACAGTGATGGCCGCAAGAAGGCCTTCATTTCTTATGACGAACGTGATGAGGTAAGAAAGAAAGGCTTGTGTTTTAATTGCAAAAAGTAATGGGAAAAAGGACACAAATGTGAGCAAGGTTGGAACGAAAAGCAAAAGTTATTTTACAAATGCAATGAAGAATGGAGTCCAAAACATGATTGCAGAAAGAAAAACCCAAGGAAGAATAAAATATGCTTCAAATGCGGGGAAAATTGGGAGCCTGGTCATAATTGTGTAAAGAAGGGCCAAGCTCATCACATTAAGTGTGTAAGTGATGAAGATGAAGAGACCCCTTGCAAAAAGGTATTTTACAATGATGAAGATAAGGAGGGAGGAACATTAGCATCTATCTAAAGGGCAACAAAGCATCACCCTTTTAGAATCTGAGGAGTAATTAAAGGGAAGAAGGTGATAGCTTTTATAGACAGCGAAGCTGTTGATTTTAACACTTTCAGATTAATGTAAACTCAGAAAATCAGAATTTAATGACTAACTAAATTGATTAAATGAAGGGTTTGTAGATTTCCAGATTTAAGCATAACAAAGAAAGGAACAATATAAGAACAAGACATGGTTACCCTGGAAAAACCTTCTAGGAGGAAAAACCCAGCCATAAAAGATCCTCATATCTGATTATGGATTATATTCATATGAAGGTTACAACACTTATCTCAAGTACTTGAAGGTGATTGCACTTAGGACTAATAATGTCTTCCACAAGACTGCACTTTCACAAGCATCAAGTTGTCACATCTTCCCCCTTTAACACTTCCAATAGAAATCAGGTTCAAACCCTAGGTCTGCAATATTTGCATATGAAATCTGCACTTTGATGGACTGCAACCTCAGTTTGCTCTCCTCATGGATGAATTTTGTACTTTTACTAGCAGATGTAGTTCACTGATATAGAAGAGGTAATTCGTTGTAATAGCAGATGTAATATTGCTCCTTTAACTCGCATTAGGCAGATACATGTATTTCACATGGAATAATGAAAGATGAAATGTATTTGATTGAGGTGAAAAGTATCTTTATTTATATGATGTAATATTCATTTATGACGACTTATACTAAGATCCATTTATGTTAGCTTGACCTTTAATTTATTGTTTTCCCTTTAATCCGAAATGCATTAGATAGGGTTGGACCTTTGCATGTGGCATGGAGTAGCGTGGGGTTCTTTAAGAGGTGTCGTGAGGTATAGAGCCCAACCCTATACGTTGGAGAAGGGGGCTGGCCCTTTGGGTGGATTCCAATGTTGCCCAAGGCAATTGGAATCCGCCATTTCCCTAATTACAATCAACACTCCCTCTTAATTAGGGAGAAAGATAATCTTACAACTAGGTTACAAGATGAGGGCCCGACCCTAAGTAATACATACAATGTTTAAATTGTAATATGAACTTAGCTGTCAACTTCAAATACTCCTGAGGGAGGATCACAACAAGTAGCCACAAATAGTAGCCCATAGTATCCATCTTGTACTGCATGTGGAGGGTGAGAAACTTTAACATGCACACTTGCAAGTCATGAATATATACACAATTATTCATGCACATCATGGAGTCATCCCATGCCATCGATCACTCATACCCATCATTCATTGTCTTTACCTCAGTCTTCTTCCAAAGAAAAATGTGACATCATAATCTTCCATCTTGCACCCAAGCATAGAGTGGAGTTACATAATCATGGTTCTCCATAAGCATAAAATGAAAACATAGTCCTCCATCTTGCACACAAGAATATAATGGAATCTAATAAACATAATCCTCCATCTTGCACACAAGCGAAGAGTGGAATAAACATAATCAAAATATTGCAATCTTCCATCTTGCACACAAGTATAGAATGGAACTACATAACACAGTCTTCCAGCTCGCACACAAGCATAGACTGGATCCACCTTACATTGTCCGCAGAGGGTGGAAAGAATCTTTTCTACTATCTTACATTGCCCGCAAAGGATGATAACAATTACTCTTCTCCCCGAGAAGATTACACTACCACCTTACATTGTTCGCAGAGGGTGGTTGATACAACACAATGTATCACTGAGGTTGAGACTCCCTCTCAACCAAGGCGGTGTTCTCCACAACTCCAAGTATATCTTTTGAAGTACTCAAGCTTCAAGAGACTTGGTGAGAACATCTGCAACACGAGATTGTCCTTCCATAAAACATTGAATTGTCAGGTATCTCTATACAACCCTGATAATAAATCAAAACAACATAACAAGAATTTTGAGAAACACACTGCTTCTCTTGATGCAACACTTGCGATAATGTATTTAGCTTCAACAATACTCAATGCAACTGAGGATTGTCCCTGTAGGTCCAAGAGATCGCAGCGGGTGAATGGTTGAAGTGTTTTCCTTGTCCGTAACACTTCTTGACCAATCTGAACCTAAGCAGCTTCAACCCATAATCAATTGTGTCTTGCAAATATCAAAATATGCTTGGCTGCAATAATATGCTTAGCTTTGATTAGCTGAAGCACTCATCAATCAACCTGTCTCTATTCAGATGAATCTGCAAGATCATAGTTGGATGCAGACATACTCAACTTCTTCAAGTTAGTTTCCATATAAGTTTACAATCCATAATTCTACCATAACAATAGAAAACTTGACTTAGAATAATTTCATTAGATCCTTACCACACTTCTGACCTAGAAGTAATGCATTTTAGGTTTAGATCTTCCATCTCAATTCTGAGCTAATTATTTCTTATATTAAATCATGAGACTATCTTTATCAATCAGAGTTAAATCATCCACATAAGGAATCAGAATTAGCATTTCAAATACTTTAAGGAACAGGTTAGAATCTTTACAAAACCCTAGGCTTATCAAGTACTCTTTCATACCAAGAGTTTTATTGAAGATCATAGGGCTCCCTCTTAATCCTTAATATCAGATTGATAGCCAGACATCATAGATCATAAGTATTCATAAACAAGGATGAGAAATGTCAATTTCACTTTTTATGAATTGGACCCATGGCACAATTATGATCAGGATATATCCTCAACTTCTTCTAATTGACTGTGAAGATCCTTATGCTTTATTTCAAAGCTCCCTCTGAAGCCACATTAATCCAAGCTTATGGATTTCTAATGTTAGTATAACCTTAGCCCTCGACATACATCACCTACTATATGAAGTTATATAAAAATGACCTTGGGTGAGGATCACAACATTCATGATAAGTTAGATGCATCCCTCTAACAATATAACCAATGATACATAGAATGCTGAGACAATACTTATGTGACACAAATTAAAGGAGCCAGCCAATAACACACAACCTTAAAAACTTGTACATCACCATATAGGTTATAACACAAATCTAATTTTCATAAAGAAACTCACAAGGGTTAAGTCATGATCATTTTCTACCTCACCAGGGTTTCCACAGATTTGAGAGTACATGCATACAACCATTAGTATGACCTAATAGAGTCTACAATTAGCTCACAAAAGTACGATAGTTATCAACTAGAATAATTTTAATTCAGCAATTGAGGATTAATTTCCATGATACTTCACACTTCATGATAGCAAATACTCAACTGAAAAATCAGTTTTATGTAACTATTATAGAATCATTCAATTGATAGTCAAAACTCAATCAGATCATAGGTGAGGAAGTACTACTAGAATGTTTACAAGGAGAGTGAAGTATACTTACCAATGAAGATACTAACCAAGCAATGATAGTGAGAGCCTATAATTCCATGAATCAATAGCAATTAGTAAGCTGCAATATATATAATCAAAATAATTTTGATAAAGGATTTCAAATCAAACCTCTAGACATCCAACAACAAATACATCAAAGGAACTAATATTCGGATCAAGCATTGTGAATAATAAATTCCTCGCTCACTTATTTATGACATTTATTTAATGAATACTTCATTTACTCAATTAGCAAGGATACTTTTGTAACTGGTTTATTTTCCCTTACGCGCACATAGATAAAGACATACACAAATTAAACGAAGTTCAAAATAGAGAGGAAATATTCAAGTTCACAATTTCTTTACAAATATATGATGTTCAACTTTTCTTCTTTGTTTTGATCTCATTCATTGGAACAATTAAGCACTAGATATTTAATGTGGGCATACATTCCATATTTAATTATAGTATTTAATTGATCAGACACGTACACAAAATTTCCCTTGCTAGGTTTAGGCTTGTTTTAACCATAATTAATCTTTTTCAAAATACTTATGACTTCAACTAAATTGATTAGAAGACAAAATCTATCTTAACATGAATCAAATTTGTGATATTCCATAGTTCAATTAGTTTATCATCCATAATTCTTAATGCAAGTGTCAACCTACGTTACTACTTTAGTTCTAAGGAAGAAGGGGATGACTCTGTTACCAAAGCGCTCAGAGACCAAAATACAATAGGCTCCCTCAAGGTTTATGGTTCCAAGCCCTTACCCTATCTTGGGAATCATCCTATTGATTGGATTTGGACTGACCCTCTTTGGAAACAACTCCATTCCCAACTTTCTTAAATACTGACAGTAGTAACAAGCATTAGGCTATAATTATACTAACTTGTCATGTATTATGAAATTAAGTATAACTGTCATACATATTGCAGTCCATATTAATATTAAATTCTGCATAAGAACATTATCAGGTATCATATGTTAGGCATCCATATTAAGCACATCCCCATGCATACCACCTAGAACAAAGATGTTACTGCCTGTAACTTAATAACAGTTTTGACCTGATCCGATCCGTGGTGATATCATTGGATGCTTTGATTTTTTTCCTTTATGTCTTAATATGAGGGAGAGGTCACACCTCCTCATCATGTATGCTCTTTGGCAAGAGACACACTTTCACCATTAGCACCTTTTGAAAGAGTGCAACTCTTCATTATTTCTGCCCTTTGAAAGGGACACAACCTTTCAAAATCAGATCTGCAACTCTTATTTAAATCAGATCTTAACCACTACATAAGCATGCAGCCCAAACGAAATAATAAGCCCTTAACAATAACCTTAATTAACCAAGAATCCTCTTATAATATTTGGTTTAACAAGGACTAAATAAAAGATCCGTTCATTTAACATTTAATGTTTTCATTGTCATCAAAGTCGTCTTATTGAGAGATCCTTATATTTACTAACCTGTCACCAAAGAAGGAAGGAACAAGAGAGTGAAATTACATGATTAAATTTGATCACTGGTTAGTACGAACCTAGCTCTGATACCATGTTGATTTTAACACTTTCAGATTAATGTAAACTCGAAAAATTAGAATTTAATTACTAACTAAATTGATTAAATGAAGGGTTTGTAGATTTCTAGATTTAAGCATAACAAAGAAAGGAACAAAATAAGAACAAGACATGGTTACCCTGGGAAAACCTCCAAGGAGGAAAAACCCAGCCAGAAAAGATCCTCATATCTGATTATGGATTATATTCATATGAAGGTTACAACACTTATCTCAAGCACTTGAAGGTGATTGCACTTAGGATTGATAATGTCTTCCACAAGACTGCACTTTCACAAGCATCAATTTGTCACATCTACTCCCTTTAACACTTCCAACAACAATCAGGTCCAAACCCTGGGTCGGCAATATTTGCATATGAAGTCTGCACTTTGATAGACTGCAACCTCAGTTCGCTCTCCTCATGGATGAATTTCACACTTTTACTAGCAGATGTAGTTTGCTGATATAGCAAAGGTAATTCGTTGTAATAGCAGATGTAATATTGCTCCTTTAACTCGCATTAGGCAGATACATATATTTCGCATGGAATAATGAAAGATGAAATGTATTTGATTGAGGTGAAAAGTATCTTTATTTATATGATGCAATATCCATTTATGTCGGCTTATACTAAGATCCATTTATGTTGGTTTGACCTTTAATTTATTCTTTTCCCTTTAATCCAAAATGCATCAGATAGGGTTGGACCTTTGCGTGTGGCGTGGAGTAGCGTGGGGTTCTTTAAGAGGTGTCATGAGGTATAGGGCCCAACCCTATACGTTGGAGAAGGGGGCTGGCCCCCTTGGGTAGATTCCAATGTTGCCCAAGGCAATTGGAATCTGCCATTTCCCTAATTACAATCACCAAGAGCTACACATAACTTTATAGATGAGGATCTAGCCAAAAGATAGGGGTTGGAAACACAAGACTTCAAAGGATTTAGGGTAGCTCTAGCTGATGGGTTTACAACCTCATGCACTAGAAAGATCCCTCAGCTTAACATCTCCATAGGGAAATATGAGATCGAGGATAAGTTCTATACTGTAAAACTAGGAGATATGAATATTAACTTTTCAAAATTAGTATTGTGTTTTGAAAACAACGGGGAGAAGTTTACATTGCAAGGACTCTCCAATGGATCTTCTAGGGTAATTTCAGCAAGGAGGGTGGAAAAGGTCCTTTGGCATAATCAAGTAGAGTGGGTAGCCCAATGCTTAATCTTGGACAAAACCACTTCCAGTGGCAAAGAAGTTCATATTGATATCCAACCACTGTTAAGAAAACATAAAAAGGTTTTTGATAATATTCCCCTAGGTTTACCTCCCAAAAGAGGTTTTGAACACTCCATTGATCTAGAGGAAGGGACAAAACCAATTTTTACTACACCTTACCACCATTTGCACACATATAAGGAGGAAATTGAAAAAACTATAAAAGAATTATTAGAGATGGGACACATCTAGTCAAGTTGTAGCCCATTTGCTTCATCTGTTGTGCTCTCCAAGAAAAAAGATGGCATGATGAGGATGTGCATTGACTATATAGGGCACTAAATAAGAAGACAATAAAGAATAAGTACCCCATTCCTTTGATCGATGAGCTCATTGAGGAACTTCATGGAGCAGTCTACTTTTCCAAAATAGACTTAAGATAAGGGTACCACCAAATTTAGCTAAGGGGGGAAGACATACCAAAGACAATTTTTAGATGCCATTATGAGCATTTTGAATATCTTGTTTTACTATTTGGCTTGACAAATTCCCCCGCCACCTTCCAATCTTGTATGAACCACATCTTCTGAGGTCAATTGAGGAAGTTTTTACTAGTTTTCTTTGATGACATCTTGATCTATAGCAGGACCTGGGAAGATCATTTGAAGCACATATATGAAGTTTTAGAGATACTTGAGCAAAATTCCTTATATGCAAAATTAACAAAATGTGAATTTGGTATGGAAGAAATCTTGTATCTGGGGCATAAGATTAGTACTCAAGAAGTGAGGGTAGATGAGGCCATCAGGGATTAGCCAAAACCTAGAACCCTTACTCACCTACAAGGGTTTTTAGGTCTATGAAGCTACTATAGGAGGTTTGTAAAAGGATTTTCAAAACTAACAACTCCACTCACCAATCTTACTAAGAAAGGGGCCTTTACATGGGATGAAGGGGCCCAAACTGTTATGGTTTCAAGTAGATTCGAAGCAAATATGAACTAACAATTATATGCAGATTTAAATACAAAAGATAAAGAAATAAAACAGGACACAGATAACACAGAGATTTAACGTGGTTCACCCAGAATGAGTTACGTCCACCATACACAGCTGTCCAATCTTTCTTATTATCTAGCAAAAATAGTACATCAACCTTACAATGCCTTAAGCATCCCAACCGCTTATAACATGCGTTTTTAGGGCAACAAACAAAGTCGACCTTTTTAGGGTTTTATTACAATGTCGGTTTTCATCAACGAAAAACGGCTCCCGACGAGGATACGTGCTGAGTGTACAGTACTTTGCTGATCAGTCGCCACATTTCAACAATCTCCCACTTGGAGACTGATCAGGCTCCACACCGAACAATCTCCCACTTGGAGACCGATACTACACGACACCACTGTACATGCAACATCCGCTGGATAAAACACTAGGACTTGACTAGTATAAATTCCACAATTATCAATCAAGAAGACCAACAAAAATTGATGAAGAAATCAGCTTCTCTTGTGGAACTGCCTTTGTGAACATATCGGCAGGATTCTCACTTGTGTGAATCTTCTCAAGTCGTAACTGACCTTCCTCCAAAACAGTCCAGATGAAGTGGTACCTGAGCTGAATGTGTTTTGTCCTTGAATGAAAAGCAGAGTTCTTTGCAAGACGAATGACACTCTGGCTATTAGTATACAATGGGCTATCCTCTTGTGTTTGACCCAATTCCTTCAGAAAACATTGCAACCAAATCATCTCCTTGCTGGCTTCTGTAGCAGCAACATACTCAGCTTCAGTGGTTGAAAGTGCAACAACCTTTTGTAGCCTAGAAACCCAACTGACTGCAGTTCCTCCCATAGTAAAAACATACCCTGTAGTACTCCTCCGTGAATCAATATCACCCGCCAGATCAGAGTCAACAAATCCACTTAGAGCAGCATTAGATCCTTTGAAACATAATGCCTTCGTAGTAGTTCCTTTCAAATACCGAAGAATCCATTTCACAACATTCCAATGTTCTATACCTGGATTACTCATAAACCTGCTCACAACTCCCACTGCATGTGCAATATCTGGCCTTGTACATACCATTGCATATATCAGACTACCAACAGCTGATGAATACGGGATGTTAGACATTTTATTAACCTCTTCCTGTGCTTTTGGGCACATCTCCTTAGTCAATTTGAAATGACTAGCCAAAGGTGCACTAACTGCTTTTGCATCCTGCATGTTAAATCTTTTCAACACCTTCTTTATATACTCACTTTGGGACAAATTCAAGGTTCTATTTTTCTTGTCCCGTGTAATCCTCATACCGAGAATTTGCTTAGCTGCACCCAAATCCTTCATAGCAAATGACCTTACTAATTTCTGTTTAAGATCATTTATATGTTGCATGTTAGACCCAACAACAAGCATGTCATCAACATAAAGAAACAAGATAATATAACTGCCATTATCAAATCTCTTAAAATATACACAATGATCAGAATGACATCTATGATAACCGTGTTCAGCCATGAAACTATCAAATTTTAAATACCATTGTCGGGGTGCTTGCTTTAGGCCATACAAACTTTTTTTCAACCTGCACACCAAGTTCTCCTTTCCTTTGACCTCATATCCCTGTGGTTGCAACATGTAAATTTCCTCCTCCAAATTTCCATGGAGAAAAGTTGTTTTGACATCTAATTGTTCAAGATGTAAATCATCCGCGGCCACAAGACTAAGTACAGTTCTAATTGAAGTCGTTTTTACAACTGGAGAAAATATTTCATCATAATCTCTACCCTTTTTCTGTGCAAAACCTTTTACCACAAGTTTGGCCTTATATCTTTTCTGACCTCCTTCCTCCTCCTTCAACCGATAAACCCATTTGTTAGGCAAGGCCCTTTTTTCTGTAGGTAAAGGGACTAAGTCCCAAGTCTTATTTTTCATTAAGGAGTCCATCTCCTCTTTCATGCCTAGCTCCCACTGTTGTTTGGCATCTACCTGCATTGCTTCTTCATATTCTTCTGGTTCACCAGAATCTGTTAATAAAATAGAATACAAAGAAGGAGAAAATCTTTCAGGGGGTCTACTTGTCCTCGTAGAGCGTCTAACACTTGCAGGAGTTTGTGGGACAATCTGTTGTTGCTAAGCATCAGATACCTGTGACATTTCATTTTCAGGAATCTCATCCAATACCACATATTCTTGTTTGTCCTGTTCATGCTTCTTTTCATGCATCTGTTCTTTATACATAACCTTCTCATTGAATATAACATCTCTACTTCTAATTATTTTCTTATTTTCAAAATCCCATAAACGATAGCCATATTCATCTATCCCATATCCAATGAAGGTACATTTCTGAGATTTAGCATCAAGCTTGGTTCTATTTTCTTTATCAACATGGACAAAAGCTTCGCAACCAAAAGTTTTTAGAAAAGAATAATTTACCTTTTTACCAGTTCATGCCTCCTCTGGAATACCACCATCCAAAGGGGTTGAAGGTCCTCTATTTATCAAATAGACAACAGTATGTACAACATCTGCCCAAAAATGTAAGGGCAATCCAGCATGCAATCTCATGCTCCTTGCACGTTCCATGATGGTCCTATTCATTATCTCTGACACACCATTTTCCTATGGAGTTCCTGGAACTATCTTCTGCTTTCGAATCCCATTTAAGGAACAGTAATCTTCAAATGCTTTGCTGCAATACCCACCTCCATTATCCGATCTGAGACACTTCAACTTTTTTCCTGTCTCATTCTCAACCAAAGCTTTCCATTTTTTAAAAGTTTCAAAAACATTTGATTTTTGTTTTAGGAAATATACCCATGTTTTTCTGGTTGAGTCATCAATAAAAATAACATAATAACAAGAGCCACCAAGAGATGATACCTGAGCCGGTCCCCATACATCTGAATGTACAAGCTCTAACTTCTCACTCTTCTTCTCTTTCCCAACCTTGAGAAATCTGACTCTTTTCTGTTTACCATAAACACAGTTTTTACAGAACTCTAAATCAATCTTCTTTAGTCATGGCAATAGATTTTTGGAGTGAAGGATTTTCATCCCTTTCTCACTCATGTGCCCAAGCCTATGGTGCCACATTATCGAATCTGTTCTTGCAACATTTATTGTTGTTGTCCCTGCAGTAACTTTATCTGTAGTAGCTAAGGTAGAGTAAGTGTTACCAGTACACAGATATAATGTGCCTACCTTCGCACCTTTAGCTACTACTAATGATCCTTTAGTGACCTTCCACATACTGTCTGAGAAGGTAACTATGCAACCTTCACTACCTAGTTGCCTTGCAGAAATTAAATTTCTTCTTAAATTAGGAACATGTCTTACCTCCTGCAGAAACCAGTCATTACCATTCTGCAACTTGATCTTTATCTTTCCTTTTCCAACAATTTGACAGGGCTCATCATCACCCAAATATACCTGTCCAAAATCACCTTGAACATAATCTAGAAAATATTTTCTATGGGGTGTAGCATGAAATGAAGCCCCTGAATCTATTACCCAGGAATCATTAACATTATCCAAACATAAGATTAAAGCATCTTGTAACGTATTACTTGCAATATTAGCTTCCTTACTATCATTTTCATTTTTGTCTCCTTCTTTGTTTTTCTGAGACCAACAGTCTTTCTTTAGATGACCAGGATTTCCGCAGTACCAGCAATCTTTCTTTCCTCTAGATTGAGAGCGTCCTTTCTTTGACTTCCCTCGTGACTTCTCATTCCCAGGGCCTTTTCCTCTTTCCTTTGATCTTCCTCTGTTCTCCACATTCAAAACACTACCCGATGATGTTGAAGTCTCACCTGTGCTTTTCCTTCGCATTTCCTCGCTTAGGATAACACCAACAATATCATCAAATACCAAAGTATTTTTACCAGAGACAGAGTTACTTACAGCCATAACCAAGCTATTCCAGCTTTCTGGCAAAGAACATAAAATCAAGAGAGCCCTAACCTCTTCTGTAAAGGTAATTTTTACCGAAGACAATTGACTGGTAATTGTATTAAATTCATTTAAGTGCTCCGCTACAAATCCTCCCTTACTCATTTTCAAATTAAACAAACGCTTCATAAGAAATACCTTATTCGAAGCCGAGGGTTTCTCATACAACTTAGCCAATGTTGCCATCAAATCTACAGTCGTTTTTGCTTCTGTTATATTGAATGCTACAGACGATGCAAGACACAATCGAATGGATCCCAGTGCCTTTCTATCTAAAATGTCCCACTCTTCATTTGATATTGTGGTCGATTTCTTTGCCTTTCCTTCCAATGGCCACCACAAATCCTTTTGATACAGGTAATCCTCCATCTGCATTTTCCATAACTGATAATTTTGGCTGTTAAACTTTTCGACCTTGAATTTGGAATCCTCCATTGCTCCCACTCAAATCTGAAAGTCCTGCCAATTTACAGAAAACCTCGCTCTGATACCAATTGTTAGGGTTTCAAGTAGATCCGAAGCAAATATGAACTAACAGTTATATGCAGATTTAAATACAAAAGATAAAGAAATAAAACAGGACACAGATAACAAAGAGATTTAACGTGGTTCACCCAGAATGGGTTACGTCCACCATACACAGCCGTCCAATATTTCTTATTATCCAGCAAAAATAGTACATCAACCTTACAATGCCTTAAGCATCCCAGCCGCTTATAACATGCGTTTTTAGTGCAACAAACAAAGTCGGCCTTTTTAGGGTTTTATTACAATGTCGGTTTTTATCAACGAAAAAATAGCAAAAAAAATTTTCTCGAGGGCTGCCGCCCCCGAACTCCTGCCCATTCTAGCCATACCAGACTTTACTTTGCCTTTTGAGCTATATTTTCATGCCTCGGGGGAGGGTATTGGAGATATGTTGATGTAGAACAAGCACCCTATAGCTTTCGAAAGCAAGAAACTTAAGGATCCAGAGAAGACATTTTCCGTTTATGAAAAAGAAATGCTAGCAATAATGCATGCCCTAGCAAAATTCAAGCAATACTTAATCTATGGGAGATTCATTATTAAGACCGATCACGACAGCTTAAGGTTTTTCATAAATCAAAAGAACCTAAATGACAAGCAATAGAAATTGAAAAAAGTACACCCATTTCTATGCCTTTTTCAGTAGTGTGGACCAATACACCCGATTTGGAGGGGGTAACTTTCGGCATCAACATGGGGACACTTGAGCAGGTTTCAGAGACTCCATACATGTTGAGTTTTTTTCCCTACATCTTCCCTTCATGATTGGGGATACTTCATGGATACACCTTTGGTTTTGTTTCTTCCTAAGGGGAGGAACATGGTTCGACAATCATGGAGCAGTTTCTTCATTCAGTTTTGAGCTTCTACCATTGGTGCAGATTCTCCATTGAGGGGGCGCTACTTGGTCTCTCTTCTTCTCTCTTATGGGGGGACTTTTTCGTCACATGGGGTTTTGTCCTTCCAATACTTCTTTGAGAGTTCTTGTATAGTTTTCATCTCTCTTTTGGGGGTTTTTTTTTCCCCTTTGGGTTTTTTTCTCTTTCTCCATTTGTAAGAGATTGCATTGGTTTGCATGCATTTGCATTTGTACATGGGTACCTAGCATGGCCTAGTAACCAAGACCCATCTTGTATTGTTGACTTAAGTTTTCATTCCCCTAAGTTGCACTTAAGGGGGGGTGTTGGTGTAAATTATGTCCTATAATTACACTTTACTTAAGTTGATTTAGGGTAATACATTTCATAGTAGTTTGGATGGGAGACACTTAGGGAAGTGTGCACATAGGGATGATGTATGTAGGAGAAATTCCACATTTTGTGGTCTTATCTTGTTGTTACATTCCACCTTCAGTGGGTGATCCACCTTTTGTGAAATATTTTACTATTTCTCCTACCTGCCCTTGTTTCTCATTGATCCACATGTCATGATTGTGTGCTCACATATCTGTATTGTCTCGCCTTTATAAGCAAGATCATCTATATTGTATGTAATTTTTGGTGATGATCCAGTTGATCTCATTTTGCATCTTGATTATAATACAACTTATTCTCATCAAATCTATTTGTCTCTCTTTTGTGCTATTCAATGTGCTCTAGATCTTGGCTATTTTCAACAAATTCTTACAATACCTTTCCAAACACTTGTTATCAACCTCTATTTTCCCATCAGATTGAGAATAGTATAAAGAACTATGAGCCAATTAACTTACCCAAATATGAATAAATTTGTCCAAAAGTTACTAGTATTTAGATAAGATCATCATCACTGACAATAACCTTTGGTGTACCATGTAGCTTTTGTATATTCTCCCCCCCAATTTTTTGTAAAAAGATGTGATAATACAATAGAATGGGCATATTTAGTGAAGCAACCCACCACTACCATTATGATATTCTTACCTTTAGATCTTAGAAGCTCTATGATGAAGTCCATGAAGACCTCTTCCCAATATTGGCTAGGAATAACTAAGTGTTGCAAGAGACCAGGAGTCTTAATTGTTTCCCCAATATTTCTTTGACAACAATACATTTGGCCACAAAATTTTGTTTAGTCCTTCCCAAAAGAAGTTGCTTCATTTGATGATGTCTTAAAAAATCTTAAATGATTGCCTATTGGAGACTCATGAAGCTATATGAGAATCTTTTGTTTAAGAGTGGAATTATTGCATAGGTATAATTAATATTTATATCACAAAGCATCTACCTTCCAACAATATTTATATAAAATAATATGGTCACTCTAGAACTATTGAATGAGATTACTTGTAACATCGTTATTTTACCACTTTGCTTTGGCTTCTACTACCCAATCTTCTTGTAATAATGAAATAGAACATAATAAAAAGCTTCATCCTTTTTATTCTTCCTAGAGAACACATTGGCTATAATATTTTTCGTTCATTTTTTTAGATATGATCTCAAAGTCATACCCCAACATTGTAGTGAGCCATTTTTGTTGCTCTTCAAAAGATAATATTTGTTCTAAAGAATATTTTAGGCTATCATGATTGGTCTAAATTTTGAAGTGTCTACCCATTAGATATGGCCTCCACTATTTTACTATGTGAATACTAGCTAGAAATTCCCTCTCATAAATAGGTTTGAGTTGATTATTACCCTTTAGTTTTTGGTACTCAAAGTAATGGGTTGACCCTCTTGCATGAGAACTACTCCAATACCATCACCCGAAGCATCACATTACACAATAAAATCCCTAGTGAATTTCAGAATAACAAGAACTAGAGTAGTACACATAGCATCTTTCAATCTTTAATTCAAATGTTGCATTAGCTAACTCATTCTATTGAAAAAATTCCTTCTTCAATAGAGCTATGAGGGGTGTTGCTATATGGCCATAGTTCTTCACAAATCTTCTACATTATCTATTCAATCCCAATAAACCCTTCAAATTCTTAACGGTTTTAGCAATATGCCATCCACAATAGCCCTAATTTTGTTAGGTTCTACTTTTAATCCTTCATGTGAAACTATGCCCCAAGTAATCCACCTCTTTGAGATCGAAAGAACAATTGGAAGGCTTAGCACAATGTTGGTGATCATGGAGAACTTGTAATGATTGATCTACATGTTGTAAATGTTTATTCCATCTCTTTCTATAGATCAATATATCATCAAAGAACACTTATACAAACCTCCTCAAATATTTATTAAGATGAAGCTCATCAAACTTTGAAATGTAGATGCTACATTCCTAAGACCAAAAAGAATCACCAAAAACTCAAAATCACCCCGATTATAAATCTAAATTTCATTTTGGGAATATCTTCTTCCTTAATTTGAATTTGGTGATAACCTGATCTAAGATCTAGCTTTGTAAAAACCATAGCTCCATTCAATTTATCTAATAAATCATCAATGGTTGGGTGTACATGTTTAGCACTTTGTATTCTGGGCACATGCAACAAGTTTGATCCTTTTTATGCATCATAATCGTAGGCGAGGAGTAAGAAGTTTGGCTATGCCTGGTAATTTGTACCTCTAAAATCTCTTGAACAATCTTTTTAATCTCACATTTTTGTTTATGTGCGTACTTATAAGGCTTGATGATGGGTGGATGGCTCTATTGAACTAGTTGTATAGCATGATCATGATCCCTCTTAGGAGAAAGCAGTTTAGTCATATGTCCAAAAAAACCGAGTGGTGATCTATAATGGCTTGTAAATCTAGATATGTAGAAGCATTTAATTAATAGTATTTCAAAGAAAATAATTGGGCCACACATCCATTAACTCCTTTCTTAAATAACTTTTGCATTTGATGAGAGCTTATCGTTGTGGGTAGTATGCACACAACCCTCTTATTTCAATTTTCCTTCCTTCTGATTGAAATCACTTGAATAGTTCCTAGAACTTCATTTCAAATGTTCTCATAGTAAGCCATTGTACTCCTGAAACAATATTTGTTGCACCCACACAAATTGCAAATATTGGGTAATCAAGATGATAATTTCTCATGGATAATTTAATGTTGTGGCATTTCCAAGAACAAAGATCAATACCACTATCTCCAATCGAGACCTAAAACTCTAGGGTTGAATATATCAAATATTTTAGATGAGTACCCAAATTTTTGTTGATGAAATTATGAGTACTACTCAATTCTATCAACATTGTTGCTCTCTCCTCTAAGAAATCCATTGTCTTGAGAGTTTGTTGGGTGGTAAAACCTGAGAGTGCATAACTATAAATGATTGGTGGGATGGGGTGGGTGGGGGGGGGGGGGGGGGTGGGGGGTTTTGTGATTCCTCATGTGGCTCTATCACCCCAAGATTGGTTTTTCCTCTTCTTTATCACTTGAACCTTCAATATAGAACAGTTTCTTCTCATTGCATTTATGTATTTAAAAGTATTTTCCATCACAATTGAAATATAACCCTTTTCGTCTCTCCTTAATTTGTTGTGGTGTTAATCTAGTAGGCTGAGGAAGAGAAGGCGTTGACAATTCTTTCTCTCTTATGAAACTAACCCATTTCCTTCTAGAACTTAAATACTTATCCATCTCATGGGCCAATTTAAAATACTCAAATATAGAGTTGAGACTAAACATGTGTACCTCATGTTGAATGTGAACCTTAAGACCACCCAAAAGTAAGTTATAAAAGGTCTCCTCTGTAATTGTATCCACTCTAACTTTGGAATTGTTGAATATAATCTTTGATTGATCCTATTTGTTTAAGTTTAGTGAGTTGGTTGAAGAATTCGGTGATCACATTATTGATATACTATGATTATAGCCCCTCTATATAAACTAACCATGATACATTCAGACCCTTTTTTTTCTTTGAGTGCATAGCCATTTATACCAAATGAATTTATCCAACTCTAGATATAGGGAAGTCACTGTCACATTTTTTCCACTAGGTATTTGATGCACCTCAAAAAATTCCATTTGATTTGTCCACGTTAGTGGATCCTTTTGTCACATGAAATTGCACCATGCTAGATTGGATCCATCATTCCAATAACACAATGGAAAATACCCCAAAATGTAGGACCTTTCGTAAAGGGGGTCTAATCTCTAAAGACGGTCAACTTTCTTTTTTATCCAGGTGCAAGTGTTGAACCAACCCAACATTTTGAAATCCTATTGTACACATATTCTAACAACTTGCAAGAGGAAAAGGGAAAAGGAAAATGCATAAATGAAAGGGAGGTGATACACCAAGATGAGAAATGTCTATCCTTGCCCTGAAGTGGCACAATTAATCAATCGAAACACCCAAAGGATGCACAACCTTTAGTTGCATCAGTTCTCAAGCACAAGAATGAAGGTTAAGGTTTATGAACATTGAGAGGGAATAAGATTTTTCATAGAACACAAAACAAATTCAACACAACATGCAAATTAGAGAAAACAACAAAACACACATGCAACATGATGGTAAGATACATACACAAGAATACATGTGTTGAAGGTAGGCAAGAATGATAATTTAAATTCAAAGTCCAAAGGCCGAACTTATAGTTGTCAATATGCAAGTGTAGTGTCGTAAATTGTACCCCTTTAATTATGAGTCCAATGTCATACTCTCCTTAGCACTCATTTTAATTTTCACATTCCTTTAAGCATTTTGGGACCTTTTCGTGCTTGAATTAATCCTCAATTCAAGAATATGAGGCTTATCCTACTTTAAAACTTCAACACATTTTTATTTGGACCCTTATTTTAAGTTTGTCCTTTAGCCTATATCATTCTAAGTTTATATGGTCCTCTTATCTCATTATAAATTTCAAAGCACTTTTTCCCCCACTTAAATATCATCAATCCTAATATAAATTACAAATCCAATATTACGGCCCTATTTTCTCGCTTCCCTTAAAATTCGGGCCTATTTTGTCAAGACTATGGTGATCATTGCACAATGTTTGACTTTTTGGCTAACATTTTGGGAGAGTGACATGTCGGCCTTGGCATTTCCAGATCCATCCTCAAAGTTTGGATATAACCATTCAAGTCGGCCAAAAACCAAAATTACCTTGAAAACCCTATATAAGACATCATTCCTAATTCATTAAGTCATCCTATCATTCTAATTAAAGAGCAATTATTATTCTTTAAGAGCATACCCGAGTTCAAGGAGCATCAAGCTACAAAAAGACATAATCAATTATGTTTTCACGATGGATTTTGTAATGATTTATCATGTTATTGCATCAACACATGGATGACTTATCCTAAGAGCATTCCATCATCAATTGAAGGTATAATCATTTCAATTTAGTATTTCCATTATAGAATTTTATTTCAGATTTAGCCTCTACCCCACAAGGGTAAGATTTATTTTCTATATATCCATCATTATAGGGTTAATTCCAAACCCGACACTATTTTACTCTCTTTGTGTATTTGCAGGTTCAAAAATAGGTTATAGGTGTAGAAAATTTTTACAAGTTTAGATTGAAGGTACAAGAGCATTCAAAATTCAAAGGGAGTAATTCCCAATTTTTTTTTGTAAAAATCACAAGGACTATGTCAACTAGCATCATAGTCCTCTAGGACTATGTCAATTAGCACCATAGTCCTCCCTGTTTGGACTAAAAATTGGCAGGGAGGCAAGACAAAGTCTCAGGTATCAATTACGGCTCCTAGCCATAATGTCCAGTCATTTTGGGCTTAGATTTCAGACATTGGTTCCTTTTTGTATTCTCTTTCCAAATATAAGTTTATTCTTTGATTATCAATTCCATGTCTATCTGTTTATGCTGATTATTGGGAATTTTACATCTTTCGACCTAATTCTTGCATATTGGAGCAAACATATTGGATGTGTTGACATCCTATTGCAACAAGGTTGTTTAAAGAAAAAATAGGAGCATTACTAGTTTAATATTGTTAACAAGGGAGCAAATAATTTGCATAGTTATGGAATTGAGGGGAAAAGAAGTTATTCCCATGACATATATCCATTATAAAACATTTGAAGGAGATAGGACTTGTTTAATAATAAAATGATTGGAAGAGAAAATGTGTATGCTCAACCAAAGACTGATAACATACCAACAAATTGGCAAACTTTAGTTTGATGATAACACTAAGGCTAATAACACTAAAGAAGACACCAAATCTTTAGTTTGATGATAATATAGTCCCACTAGGCATGATAGAAACCGTGGTATGGCTGGTGGCTTGGTCTAGAACTTCTTAGCTAGTGAATTTTCTCTGAGAAATGGGCAAAGGGTGTCTCACTTGACATGCCAAAAACTATTGTCACCATGTTGGATTGGATCCATCATTCCAATGCCATAATGGAAAAGACCCTGAAGAGAAGGTTGGCTTCCTTTTGGATAAAGGTGCAAGTGTTGAACCAACCGAACACTTTGGAATCATATTCTACATCTATTCTAATAACTTGCAAGAGGAAAAGTGAGAAAGAAAATGTAGAAATGAAAGGAAGGTGATACACCAAGATGATAAATGTCTCTCTCCTTGCCCTAAAATGGCATAATGAATCAATCAAAACACCACAAGGATGCACAACCTTTAGTTGCTTCAGTTCTCAAGCACAAGCATGAAGGTTAGGGCTATGAACATTGAGAGGGAAGGATATTTTCCATAGTTAGGACTCAAAATAAATACAATAGAGCATGCAGGTTAGATAAAATAATGAAACACACACGTAGCATGAAGGTAAGATACATACACAATCATACATGAGTTGAAGGCAAGCAAGAACAATAATTTTAATTCATTCAAAGGCAAAAGGACAAGCCTACAGTTCTAGATATATAAGAAAAAATTATGTCTGAAGAGAAATGCATAGTAGAGAGAAGAAGATACGAGGTCAAAACAAGGAGAATCAAAGCTTGTTTACTAAAGGAATCAAACCCTTTCAAATGAGGATTAACAGCTTATAAGTAACAATCAAGTTGTTGAGAATAAAACTCCATGAAAGAGGGAGAAACCCTTGATTTCATAGGAAGATTGTGTGCACAGAGGAATGTCAGAAAGATGAGAAATGAGGGAGGCTGAATCCAACTAAAGAAGAATGTCAAGAGCCCTTAGCATACCTTGACAAGACGATTTTATGAAAAAACATGCACTTGAAAGAAGAATTACTTGAAAATATGTAGTCAGGACATGCAAGACCTGACATGGAGGCCATCAAGTAGCAATAAATGCGCATGGATTTGACCTCCACTTGATGACACTCTACAAAACGTAGTGAGTGTGCCCCTATAGCTCCACAAATCAAAATGATAAAGTTTCAGGAGTTGGTGGAGCATTAAAGTTGATGAGTATTGATCATGTCGAATTGAAGTAGTGTCGAGAATTGCAGATCAGGCATTGGGCCTGAGGAGATCATTGTGCTACAAGCACGCTACGAGGTTGCTAGAAAAAAAGGGACCCTTGAAGTCCAAAGGCGAAAAGGGTCGAGAGCATGCATGAGATGGATCAATCATAGAGTTTTGAACTTCACCTATAAACCTTCCAAATTTGGAATTGTCTTAGGAGAAGACTGACCCCTGATCTTCAAAAGGTAAGGTGAAAAGAGCGAAAGAAGGTTGTGCATCAAGCTTTGGGGATGCACGTTAACCCCTTTTGATTTGGAAGGGTTAATGTGCATCCCTGAACATCAATGGTCAAAAGAGAAACTAGGATAGATGGTAGGTAGCCACAAGCTAACTACTCATAACCCCATGCACACTCTACAATTAAGGGTATAATATGCCCCCCATTCAGATAATTATTATTCTCAATTCTAATAAAGTGTGAATGCTTTTGGATGAACTATTCATCCTCCCATATGACATCTTCAACAAGTAAAATCCTCCATTAAATTAGATAATTGACTAGTGTTCTAGTTGTTAGCTTCATTTTTTGTGTCTAAAGAATTAACTCTTGGTCCAACATGATTATTTCATCTTCATCTAGCTCTAGTAGTACTATTTGTGTAGGGATATTTTACCCAATCACTTTCTTTAAACAAGAAACATGAAAAATTGGATGTATCTTTGTTGTTAGATGTAACCCAAGCTTGTAGGTGACTCAACCTATTGTTTGCATGATGTGGTATGGACTAATAATATTTTTGGGGCAACTTTTTTCCTTTGTTTGTTGCTTTAGGCATATTTTCTTAGAAGGCTACAATCTCAAGAAAACCTAATACTTAACTTCAAAACTCCTTTCACAATAGTGTTAGTGAGCATGCTACTTAATTCAATTTTGCGTCAATAGCCAAATTATCCTCAAGTCTTGAAAGTTCCTATTGTTGATGATGCATGTGGTCCTCCACAACTTGAACTCTTGGTGCCACCCTCAATGATGATGTGCTGAATGGATGATGATATTCATATAGTGCCATATATGAAGACATTTTTTATGAACTGTGAAAGTGTTATACCACAATTTCACTAGTGGTAGCCAATCTACCCATTTATATTGCTTATCAAAAGTGAAACAATTTAGATACCCTTCTAAGAACTTAGTGACAACCTCTAATTGTCCATTAGATTGAAAATAGTATTAAGAGATACAAGTCCTGAGTACCCAAACAAGAGAATAAATTTGTCGAAAATTTATTATTAAATATAAGATCTATCACTAACAATAACCCTAAGTGTATCATGTAGCTTTTGTATATTCTCCAAAAATAATTGTCACCATATTGTTAGTGTCAAATATTCCTTCTAAATAAGCTTGCTTGTGAATAATATATTCTAAGGATAGTTTTGCTTTGGTGTACTTTGTTACATGGACTTACATGCCACTATTCTAGATGTCTATTTTGGAATACTTGATTCTTGCAGATTGAGCATGCTCTTGTTCATTTGAAGTGGCTCTATTCGGTACCCGCATTCACTCAATAATCTTTTTCACTCAATAATAGTTTTGCTTTGGTGTACTTTGTTACATGGACTTGCCACTATTCTAGATGGCAATTGCTCATCCTCTTTGCTATATATATATGTACATCTTATTGTGAGCTGATAATCAATCCCATTATTGGTATTCTAAGTGTTCCTTATTTTGGAATACTTGATTATTGCAGATTGAGCATGCTCTTGTTCATTTGGAGTGGCTCTATTTGTTATCCGCATTCACTCAATAATCTTTTTCAATCTGACATTGTATCAAAGCTACGAGTTTGTTTGAATGTTTGTCCAAAAAAATTGTGAGAACTTGAGGTGAAGGCGTGAGTAAGTGATCGATGAATAGAAAAAACCTTCTTACAAGGTGTTCGTGTGTTCTTTCTATTGTTTGCATTTTGCTTTATGCTAAGTGCATCACTTCTTTCTATCTATGTTCGATGCATTGATATTTGTTTAGATCATAAATAAAAAGAGACATTTTATATCATCAAATTGAGGTGCTTGATGCAATCTAAATGATTTTGGTTGAGTCGATTCAACCGGTAGAAATCCTTACACATGCTACAAATATTGTTTTTTGCATGGGCTCTGGATAGGCTATCTTTGACCTTGCGCAGGTTGCATGGGAGTTCCTTATTGCACACACCATCACTCATACACTAGATGAAAACCGTTACATCCTTGCATATATTTTACTTCTTTTTTTCTCTTGAGACTTGCAAGCCTATCTTTTCACCTCTCTTCATGTGGGCAAGAACATTAGCTAAAGATTTGACCTGTAATCTCTTAACAAGGAAATTATTACTTGATGTGTGGAGGTTTTGACCTTTGATCTCAACACGGGGAAGGAAAATCTAGGGGTGTGGAATATTTCCATTGACATTACTTGCAGGTATGAGCAGATTGTGAGGCATTGATCTAGCCTTGGTAGCAACTTGTTGATTAGAAGAGCTGAAAGGCTTCTTTGTCAGGCATAAAATTGTGTTGTTGAAGAAATTTCTCCTTGTTGCAAGTCACATATTGTATTGGTCAACACGTTTCCATGGATCAAGATGTGAACACCAATCTTTGCATGCTTTGTGTTTTGTGTGTTCTTGAATTTTGCATGCTTTATTTTTTCCCATTTTGATTTCAGAGGGATTTTAAAAAATTCCTAGTGCTAAAAAAGAATTCTTTTGTAAAGTAAACTTTTTAAAAGTTTGTGAAAAAGCTAAAGAGCACAATTTTAATCAACCCACTTAGACCTATAGCACTGCATGTTGAAGCACCAGATCAAGGGGGAATTTGGGGTATTATAATCATTAAAGTTTCATCATGGGGGCTTCACACATAATCTCCTAATTTTTTACACATCAAGATATCATGATAATTGTGATCCAATCTCCATCTTGATGGCAACTTGTATGAGTTGTATTTGGCTTCTCTAGTTTCTCTTGGGCACATCTTGCTCATAATTTGACATTTTTTGGTTTGCACTGATTCACATATCATTTTGAGATCCTATGGTTAATGATTCAAAATCTTACATTTGATTCACATTGGGTCACATGTCATTTTGAGGGTCATTTGTGATGGTTAATGTTCTTGAATCTTCATGGTACTTGCTCCTATTAATCAGTTTTAGTCACAGTTCAACATCGACATCGAGATACACATGTAGCTTCCAAATTCTTTCATCATCTTATGGATTTATTTCAGTTCCATCTTTTTTGTCTATTAGGGGGATTTTTTCCCCACTAGGTTTTCTATCTTATCACATTTCACCACAAAGAGCTTGTAGAACCTGAAATCGAAGGGTCATCATGTAGACTAGGAGTAGTATGAACATGTCATGTCTCATTAGATAAATATTTGTCTATATAAATATATAGTGTAACAAATAAGACAAAGAGATGTGATAGAAGATAGAAAATAAGAGTGAAAGGAATGTATGTAATTAATATGATATGATAAAATGATAATATAAGGAGATACAAGGGTACATGGTATTGTACATTAATGACCATCAATAACAAGAATACTGGAATTTCATGTGTTGTGTTATAACTTATGAATGTTCTATGTTTTAGTACTCCTACTTAAGGTATAGCCTAGATTAAATTACTTGTTCCCTTTTTTTATTATTGAATTTGGGTATAAATACAACATATAGAAATTACTTGGGGCTCAAAACTTCAGTCGGTGTTCCCCCTTTTTATTGCTAACATTGGTTTGTTGTCAAGACCCCGATTAGGTTATATAAAGGATAGCAAGAGGATATTCAACATTTAACATATTCCATTGGACAAAGGAAGTAAGAGAGCGCATGAATTTTTTTTTGAGAATTTGTTGCCCCATCTCCTTGGTGCCTACCTTGTGAGAGGGAATTAGGCACCAAGGGGATGGAGAATGGAAAGAGGGCTCTCCAAAAGGAATCCTTGAAAGGATGTGACCAATAAAAATAAGATACCACATACTTGCCATGAGAAAAGATAAAGGAGAAATGCAAACCCAAATCAAACACACCCATGGCAAAAGGATATAAGAAGAATTCAAGAGAGATTAAAGAGAAAATTGAATCAGCAAGGGAAGTGAACATGAAAAGTCCAAATGGTGAATAAGGAAAAGACAAAATGTTGAGAGGGAGTGAAGACACCACAAAGATTAGAGAATGTAGAAAAGGGAAGGAATGAACACGCCAAAGAGGGTGTTTTTGAGTGTGCCAAGGTGGGTGCTACTAGAAAAGAGAAAGGAAAAGAAACCAAAGAAGAAGAATGAAAGACTAGAATAATTGAATTCACAATGGGAAAAACTAAGACAACCCATAACAAGTTTGGAGAAGAACATTGACGACTATGGAAAATCTAAAAAGTTATTATTAAGAGATTGTAGTAGCATGAAGGATCCTCTACAAAAACTCTCCAAAAGTCTGACAATTAGAATAGATCTATCAAACATAACAATCAAGTTAGATGATTGATTCCTTAAGACTCCAAAGAAAGTTTTGTCTATTCAAGAATAATAATTCAAGGAATTAGTTAATAAGAGTACATAGAAATTAAAAAGATAAGAAATAGAGAAAGAAAAAAAATCATGTTTAACTTAGGTAAATAATTATGTTCACTAACTAATCAAAAGTCATTAACAAATAAGAAAAAAAAAGAGGTGTTACATGGAGTCACAACCCTAAACCATGAATCATCCCCTATGCCATATAAGACTAGAAGAATATTGATTGAGGAAGTACTACACAAAGAAGCTAGCAAATAAGAGGACGAGATAGCAGATTGGAAAGAGATTTTGGGCTTTGAAGAGTATTTTGAGATATAATTGGCAAGAGACAAGGGCAAAGAACATAAGCCCCCTAGTCAGAAGTATAAAGAGGGAGAAGATAAATACTCTACCACTCCACAAACCCAAAACAAAGAAGGAGAAGCCCAAAATGGATTCATTAATCAAACTACCAAAATTTAGAAAGGATACCACAAAGGTTGTGCAACATATTATCCTCTTGGAATCACTTTGCGAAAGGATGTAGAAGAGAACAAAATCAAACTATTAGACTTGGACATTATGGAAATCCCAATCAAGAGTGTAAGTAATATGAGAGAATTAGATCAAGAGTAAGATGAATCAATAAAGGTATACAACAAAAGACTTAAAGAAGTGTTCGGGAAATTGGAAAAACCATTAATTGAGAAGCAAAATATTGAACAGTTCATTTATGGATTGCAAAAGGACATTAGAGCTCAACATTGGATGGAATAATGTTTGGCACATATATGGATGTAGTCACTATGACTTGCCGCATTGATGCCCAACCATAGAGGAAGGAAGATAAAGATGGACAAAAATAAGCCTTTGAGAAACTATAATCGGTAGTAGAGCAAGACATCATGGTTGGAGAAGTGAAGAAGCCTAAATAGGAGATTTGGTGTTCATATTGTTCAATGAAACGATACTTAAGGAATGAATTCTCCAAGGCACAAGGAGAAAGGAAGGTGGTTACTATCAAAGTGGAGCTACAAATAGCACTGTTGAAATTGAATTCACTATATTCTGGGACATGTGGAGAATGGGATAGTCATCCCATAGAGAACTGCCTAGCTAATTAACCTCGCGTTTGAAAAGCTAAGGACCATCTAAACCATAGATATTCATTACATCGTGACTGTGATTGGGAGATAAACAAAAATATGGCCTATGTGAAAGGATTTGTAGAGCGATCCATGTATGCTAATGATGGAGGATATAAACAACCTCCATGGACAAATGAAATGAATACTTACATCTTGCAAAATAACCCTCCACAAAACTACCCAGAAGACAATAAATAAGTCAATTATAGAAGAGGAGGAAGCAAAAGGAGTAACCATAGGAGAGATGATGCAATCTATTATAAATGCAATAAAATTGGTCATTTTGCAACCAAATTTTGGTTTGAGAAGAAAAAGAGTTGTGCACAATGATGATACTCGTGATCTGTTTAAATGTGAAAAGGCACAACAATATTTTCATAATGCCCAACCTTATTCCAAAAGTGATGACCTGGAAAGGACTAGAGGACCAAGGGTGACACGAAGAATTTCCTTGTAGGGTGTAAGAGGATACAAGAAAATAGACAAATGGTCATCAGATATGTCAAATGGGGAGTCTTTTAGAGAAGAACATTAGGTCAGACCCCAAAAATAATAAATCAATCAATAAAAAGGATAAAGTTGCAGTGTTAACCAACCAAGGAAATAGATATTGAGAGATATAAGAAAAAGGTTGTTGAAGAGATCGGTGAGGAATCTAGTTTGGAAGAGGAGGAATATGATTACTATCCGGCCTAACAAACAAAAACATGACAAGGTAGTAGAAAATGTAAAACAAACCATCATACAACAATAGAATGAAGATGTGGCTTGCTTCTATGAGGAAGAAGTATTGATGCTTAAAAGCATAGCCTTTTTGGCTCAATAAAAAGATTTTTTGGTCAAGTTAAAGCAATCGGGAAAGTATTGGAACAAACAAAACCAACCACAAATCAACAAAATTATAGAGGACAAAAGTTGGAAGAATGGGACTTTACTGATCATCGCACATTTGAATAATGTTGAGGTGAAACATGTCATAGTGTATTTAGGTGTGGATATTGTGGCGTAGTAAATTGTATCCCTACATAATTTTGTCCTCACCTAGGCCTCACTTTTGTGTTTCGGCCCCACCTAAATTCATCATCCTTTGTACCTATGTGGGACCCTGTTCAAATTTCAATCCTAATTGGTAGGACCGGGCTGCCCTGAGCACCATGGTCCTCCCAAAAGGGGCCCAAATTTGGACCCCACAATGGTCACATTTCGAAGGTGGGAAAACATTCTTTGTATAGGCTTGCCTCAAAATTTCAAACATATTTGGTGTAGTTAGGTATAAAAGTAAGCCTAGCTCCCTCATTTTGAGATACATGATCTCTCAAGTTGGAATTCAATTGCACTTTTACAAATTCAAGTGAGCAAGCAATCAAACATCCTCGAGGCAATGGAGAAGAGGTCAAAGTTCAGATTTCAAGTGTCATGATGGCATCCATGATCAAGACTTTACGAAGAAATCCTACATGACATTATCAACCTTGGCATGAAAACTTCAATGCAAGATTCATCAAGGTATCAAGTTCCAATTCAAGCATTTCAAATTCAAATCTAACCTTGAAATGTTTGAAACCCAAAAGTGGAACAATTCGCTCTTTGATGCACACACATACCTTGTCTCTACAAAAACCTCTTGAAGCTTTGAAGTCCTTAGAGTACAATGGTTCTACTAGCTCTTGCATGTGACTTCTTCTCAATGGGATAGCAAATGATAGCCTTATTGTAGCATTCAAGGTCATTTTGGAGGCCTTTAATAGTTTCTATGTGATTCTGTTATGATTTGTTTGTTCCTTCTCACTGTGAATAGTATTCCAATGCTAGCATTCTAATATATTTGATATTGTCGCCGTAGTTAATCTATATTTTAATCTTTAGCGTTACATCTTTATTTCTTCGCCACTATTTTAAGCTTGATATTAAAGAGTACATTAGAGTAATGCAATTTTGAAGTCAAGAAAATCCTTCACTATTTGGATATTGCAATTTGCTAAGTTGAGCCATTCAATAAGAGTGCCCATATAGTTTGAAGACCAATAGTAAACTAATATCTTCACATAAGGAGAGCAGTCCACTCCATCAAAGCCACACAATGTATCTCCACATGGTTATTGAAATCAAAGAGGCCGAAATCAATCATACAATACCGACCTTGTAATGAATGGGGATACTTTGAGAGAAACTGCCAAAACAAGCAAGACAAAGTGCAATCATTGTGCAAATGGTGTGGACCTAGAGACCATGAAAACATTAGATGTTTGGATCAAAAAGGCCAATGTCAACATGATTGATATAAGACATTATGGAGTATTAGTTGTTACTTGCATCCAAGCAAAGAAGGTTGTGTACCTAAACCCATGTAGTGAAAAAAGAAAGGCTTTGTGAATCAAGGGTGTTATGCCTAACAAACATCACTACTCAAATGAAAATGCAAGTATGGTAACACATCAATTAGCATTCGGTTCAAATATTACAAGTCAAGTACTTCAAGCTATTGTATTGAGTAAAGTAGTGTATTTATCCCAAAGTATTCTTGAACTTAAAAATGTTATGACTAATATTGTATTGGGGGAGAATGAGATGTTGCATATTACAACACAATTGGACTCTAGCATGAATGGAGATCCAATAACTGAACTTTCAATGTTAGGCCACTAGGAGGTTGATCCAAAGTTACTACAATTAATACGACAAAGAAACCAATGGTGAATAATATGGAGATTCTTGGAAGGAATATTACCGATACAATTGTTTATGACAAGTTTGGTGTGAAAGTAGGTCCAAAAGACACTTGAGAAGTTTAGACAAGTTGATCATTTGGCTACCAACTTTTTAGTTGGTGGTTACAAATCAACATGGTATTAAAGTACTTGGAGTTTTAATGGGACAAAAAAGGTAATTATTGGAACCCAACCATTTTTGTTAGACTTCGTGGTCATTTCATTAAAGAAGAAAGTGTATGACACATTGTTGGGTCGAAGTTGGCCAGTAGCAGCAAAAGTTGATCACAACTGGAAAAAGAACACAATCTCCATTGAGAACAAGGTTAAAAAATATATAATCAATTTGAAGAATAAAATAGTGAGTGAGGAAGTAGGTTCCTCAGAGAAAAAGGATTGACATAGAATAAGGGTATAACGGAACTAAACAACAAAGTAACTTTGGAATTACAACCATGTTTAGAGGATGAAGCAAATTCCCATTGTGGCCTATTTCATTAGCAAATGAAGGATTATGAAGTATTTTAGTCAAACTACAATTTTATTGAAACTATAGAAATTGATGAAGACAAACAAGGACTATCTAATGATAAGGAGCCCATGATGAATGACTTGGAAAAAAATAGATAGTATTGGTGTATCAAAAGCAATTCATGGTTTGCAAAAGATGGCAATTCCAACATAGGTGTCCAACTTTCCAAAAAAATGCAAAATTAATTATGATACTTCTTAAAGTTAAAATATTCAAATATTTAATATAAAGCGTACAAATACTTGTCAAGTCAAATCAACTTTATATAAATATTTTTAAAATGGGCAATTGATAAGAAATGGAAAATAAAACAAAATAAGGAAAGTCTTATATTTGTACAACATAACAAATGACAAAGGTTCTTTATGGTACAATGAGAAAAAGACCTTTTTGTATGTCCTTATTAATTATCTGTCTATGTTGCTCTCATATTTGGCATACTTATTATTTGAATTTCAAATTGTTCCCAAGGTTGGAAAGAGGTCTAATGAGTGTTTACGCATAGGTAATGAGCGCGTTGCCCAAGGTCATTACTAGTCAAAATCCAAAAAATGGAAAAATCTTAAGAATTACCACAAATTGGGAGAAACCAGTTGACAGTCAGGATCTAAATATCATTTTGTATCACATGTCCAACTTTCACCTGAACCCAATTTAAACTTTGTCATAGTTTAAACTTTCAATTTTCGGTGTCTGTTGTCCCCAAATGATTAAAATATCTCATTTGAGGTTTCGTCATGAGGCGTAAATAATTGTGTGGATCTATTTCCCTACCGTTGACGCGTGTTTCAAATTTCAGGACCTAACTCCTTACCGTTTGAAAGTTATGTCATTTTTCTCCAACCAAAGCGTTATATTTAAAATATTTAAATTATTTCTCAAGTGATAATTTAATATTTTAAATTAATTCATTATGTTTGGTCATTTGCGATAAGAAAATTGTCTTCAATCATCGATGGCATTCTTCCTTGATTCATTCTCAGCGAAAAATGGTTTCCAATGTGTAAAGGGTAGCTTGCTGAACCAGAAGGTTAGAAATGCTCAAAAAGTGAGCTTTCTTAACCTCATTTCTTAACCTTTTATCAAGAAGTTTAGAAATGCTCCCATATTTCTAACCTATCACAAAAAAAAGGTTAGGAATGCTCAAAAATTGAGCATTTCTAACCTCATTTCTTAACCTTGCGGCCCCCACTTTATCAAGAAGGTTAGAAATGCTCAGTTTTTGAGCATTCTTAACCTCTTATAGATTTTATCAAAGAAAGAATTAAAAAAAAAAGAGAGAGAAAAGTAAAGGAACACTGCAAACAAGGTTATGAGCATTCAAAATGAATAGGGAGTTCATCAGATGTCACAGTTGCAGTTACACTAGGAGAACATAGTTGCAGATTAAGGAAGCAATCACATGCCATGAAATGTAAATATGTATGCGAAATATGGAAGGCATAGACAAGCTACAAACCGTTTGACATAGTGCATCACAGAGATGTCATCTTATGGCTGTCAAACTCGCAGTTCATGCACACAATGGAGTTATTGAAAACGTTTTCACCATTACTAGCAATATATTGATTTCCAGGCAAGCAGAATTTAATTGCACAACCATGCATTTCAACATTGCAAATAATTGACAATACATGTGGACTGTTTAACCAATTACATGTCCAGTTACAGGCAATGTAGAAGTATAAATGGCACATGAAAATTGTTTGTCATAATCTCTCAAAGCAACGCGATCTCATGACATAGGGAATGCGTAGACAATGCGTGTAAATTGTTTGGCAAAATTCCTCAAAGTATACCATAAATGGCACGCATGTTAATTGTTTGATAGAAATCCCTCACAGAAACGTGGTCTCATGGCATATAGATGTGACAATGCGTGTGGACTATAATAGACGTTGATTCTAGCAGGGGTAGTGTTTGACAGAGTTCTTCAATGGTGTTGCAATTCATGAAAAAGGTGGACGCACAGACCCACACATGTCAATTGTTTGATAGAATTCCTCAAAGGAACGTGGTCTCTTGGCATGAGAATGAGCAAGTTTGATTTTCACAATCTTTTCCAGCATCCTCCCTGCCAACGATAAGATAGAATCAATTGATCCATGGCATAATCTCTAATAAAAGAAAATGGAATTACATCTGCACAGATAGACATAAATATGAGCGGAGAAGAATAAACAAGGAAAGCGAGTTGTTTGACTGAATGCTCGAAGAGAAGTTTCCTCATGGAACACATTCATTGTGAAATCTGCACAAAAATGAATTTGGTCAAAAAGTAGTAGAAACTCTCGAACAAATACAATGCACAGGAGCACCGAGGTGAGAGTTTGGAATATGTTATGGCATCTGTCAAAGCACAATTTTAATGATGTGGTAGGCATGAATGTGAATTGTATAAGCCTAGAAAAGGCATGATAACAGTATGACAGAATACCCAAAGCAAATAGTCTCATTTCATGCATGATTGCAAAGTACACATAAGATTCATCTGCAAAGTACAGAGGAGGGAAGTTGCAACGGCTCCTGTTTCAGAAGATTTGTATTTCGTTCAGGATAAAGAATAGAATGTAATTTGTTTTGGCTAAGTTGCGGATGTTCGTTAAAATAGGACTGTGAGGGCGTCATTTTTATTTTTGGCATAATGAAATATAAATTCCATAGCCTCGATTATGCTCCCATCCTTAAATGTTCACATTCAGATATTGGAGATACCAAGTTGGGAAATGTAAGTCTTGCAGACTTCTGGAAAACAATGGAAAGGGAGGATAAGACTTTGGCAGCTCAAAGATTATTAGATAGTGGACTAGCTCACGTAGCGGGATATCCCACATCGGTGCAGTGTCTGGAGTTAGTCTTGGAATGCATGAAAGCATTCAATCCAGAGACAAAAGAAATTAAAATAGCAGAAAGTAGCGTGGTCGCCAAACTTGATCCAGTTTCCATTGCTATAACTTTCAGGTTACTTTTCAGAGGTCAGTTCACGGAGATAAATAGGGAATATGCTGAAAGTTATTTTATCAATAATGAAACCCAGTGCTTGAATAACATAGCCAAAAAATGGTTAACAAAACCAAGAAAAGGAAAAACATAGCTTCCTAAAATAATTCACAGGTCTCTGCTAATAGAAGATATTGCTAATATGGTCATTTTCTTGAATCGGGTCACAGGAAATGAAGACTCAAATGACTTGGCAGGATGGATGTTCTTATTCATTAATATCATATGTGAGGGCATACAATTCATTAATTGGGTCGAGATTATTAGCGATAATCTTTGCGATCAGTTACTCAAACTAAAGGACAATCATAACTTCTACATGACATCGTACCTCTTCTATGCTATCGCTGGGATGAAGAAATGGCCAGGATTAAATGTTGAAGGCATTTATAATGATATGACCCAAATTTACAATTATCATCCACAGTTGCAGTTGGAGGAAAGTTATCATCATTTCAGGAGAATTAATGATGCTTTCACTATGTTGACAGTAAGAGAACTGCTGGGAAATATTGGACTCAGAATATCCTCAGAAGCAACAGCATTGATTCAAAAATATGGTAGTTATTTTATACAGTTTCCGAAGTTCACATATATTCAGATAGGCGGTTATGATGGCTGCCCTCTCATGTTGCCAAGATTTGTTGAAGATAAGTTGGTTCTCATCGAGGTTTGCCGACAGATTGCACAAGTCAACAAAATTTGCCGGAATAAAAGAAAGGGTATCATTTATTTTCCCATTGGACTTGGTTATTATAGTTGTGAGAGCCATTCAGATGCTCAAAGTATCGAGAGGTCTATAGCAAAGATTCACCTATATCCTTATGAAATGAAATTTCCCTTTGATAGCAAAGGATATGCTATAGGAGAGTTGGAGCTCGGTGCCGGATTTGAACACTTTCCTGATATGGAAGATTTTTGGCAAGACCGTGAAGATGATTTTGAAGTGCGGAAAAGAGACTGGATGAGATTTTCTATCAAGCAAATAATTGATTATAGAATTGAAATAAATGTAAATGGCATTGAAGATGATGAATCTGATTTGATCGATGGTTTTTACTTTGAAAGGATTCAGCTTCTTGCACTTCCACCCATCAATTGGCCAATTCCAGAAATAAGGAGTATTCAAGAAAGATCAACTTATGTGGTTCAAAGGACTCTTGAATGGGTTAAAAGCAAGAGGATTGAGTCTACAGCAACTAGACCTTCAAATAAAGCTAATTCCTCAAAGGATAGAAACGGTGCACAGGGAAGTTCTTCCATTCCAACTAATTCGCAAAGATCTAATCCAGGGATGGGTTCACACCAAAATATTTCCAAAGGAGGCGACGATGGAGAAGATCCAGAAAAAGGGAAGGATCTTGCTAAGGCATGTGAAGTCAGCTCTGTCATTAAGAAGAAGAGATCAAAGACAAAGGGAAAAACGGTGAATCTTGTTCAAGAGCTTGAAGATGAATTAGAAATTGCTTCACCCCAACATCCTCCCAATATTGAAAATCAACAATTTCCTTCCGTCTCACCAACTATCATCATTTCTTCACCCCAACAGGATGATTTTGCTATTCATGAGGAGGTTGAAATAAAGGATGCTCAAGCTGAAATTCAATCTCCGCCCTTCCCAAATAATTTAGCATCTTTAACCTCTGCATATGTGAACAATCAAGAATCATTGCCATCATCCTCATCATTCTGGTTACAACAGAGTTTGCATAATAAAAAGAGAAATGTTCAGCTGGTAACTCCTAGTTTTGATGCAGTCGTGAATGTACTTCACAGGACAGTTAAATCCAAGAAAACCAAAGTTGCATCCAGATTGAGGATTAATCCATCCTCAGGAAACTTATGTGTAGAAATAGCCCAGCCCATTGTTGAAAAAGATATAAATGAAGCTAATGAGGCTGATTTTAGTATGACACAGTTGGATCTAGGTCCTACAACACATGACGGAGTTGTTCATAATTTTCAGATTTCAGCAACTATCCTTATCGATAAAGCAAATAAAGATAAGGAAACTAAGGATCAACTTAAACAACAAATTCAAGTTCTTTCATCCTACATCAAATCAATTGTGGATTCTTCAGATACACAATTGGAGTCAGCCTCAACTTCTACATTGGCACATACTGGAGGAATTATTGAGAAAAAGGTGATAGAAGATATACACAAATGCAAGAAACAGAGTAGGATGCTAGAAGATTGGATTAATCAAATGAAGTCCTAAGCACAAGATTTTATTGAGAAAGCCAAAGATATTCACATTAAGTTGGATGCACATGAACAAGAAATTGCAGCAGAATTGAAGAATGCCAAAGAGCAAGAGATGTCTTGGCAAGATACTTTACAGGAATTCCAAAAGATGGCAAAAACAGACATGAATATACTCATTGTTGAGAAGGTCTTCTCTCATAAAGAAGAAAATCAGTCCGATACATGGTGCAAAAGTATAAGTTGGAAAATGGAGAATATCAAGCAATGCCTAGATGAATATCAAAAACTCTTGATAGCTTGTGAACAGACAAAGAGGAAGATAAAAGAAGATACAATGAATATCATTGGTGATGTATCCGTAAAAGAGCAATTTCAGCAAATGGACAAGCAAATGCTCTTAATCAAGTTTCATGACAGAATCAATTCTAAGTTAACAAATGTACAGGTGTCAAATGCAAATAAGATGAAGAGACTCAATGTTGTTTCAGTTGCCTAAGAGGCTTGTGATATGTCTTCATATTTTCGGGATTTGGTCAATATTCAAGATAACCAAGCAATTGCCAAACTAAAAATGGATAATGTGATCATTCCCAGGTACAAGTTCATGGTGGACACGCTCAAAGCATACAAGTCATTCAAGGCCAGAGCACCAATCCAACAGAAGAAAATAATCAGTTAGCATGCTCTTTGGGATATTGAAAGGCAACACCATGTTCACATCTTTGTATATTTTGTTTGGTTATGTGATACGTGGTTAGTCTTTAGTTTATTGCTGATTTTCCATAGCATAGAGTCAAGGTTAATGGGTTGACTATTTCTGCGCATAAATGTGCTAGTTATTAACTTATTGTAATTTGCGCAGAAATGAGTTAGTTACTAACTAAAAATCAAGTTAGTTATAAGGTAGTTATTTTGAGAGACTATAAATGCTAGAAACGTAGATGAAAGGAGGACTTTTTGGATTTTATGATTTTGGGACAACTGAAAATTTTGGATTGTATTATTTCATCATTTTTTAATACAAGGCAAATTGGGAGTGCTCCTATGATTGTTAAGTGTTCATTTGCTTAATGTTATGTGATTATCGTATGATATTGCAATAGCAAGCCTGCAAATTACTTTCCCAGTTTCATGAAGACAATGGTCATATAACGTTACAAGTTTCTTTGGTATCTAGGAAATATATAAACGTTATGCAAATTAAATGTTTTGTGTCATTGTCTCCTCATGCGTAGTCTAGAGTTGATAGTGACAAGTTTAAAAGTCAATAGAATCCAAGTGGCAATCGTATGTTTGTTGTGAAGATTCCCTCTAAATCCATTTGTAGTTATTCTTTGTTTTCATTTGCAAGGTTAATTATTCTTAAAAATACAAATACCCCTATCATACGAGGGAGTTGCCCCTCTCAAACGCAGAGGAAGATCGTGCTCCACAGAACGATCTCTCCAACTGTTGGGAACTTTTTGTCACTCCTCCATTGGGCACATAGTAAAGATTTTTAAGTGACAAATCTGTTTACCAACAGTCTATATTGTACCACCTCATCAATCAACTATCTAAATTGTATAGGGAAAAGTATAGTGTGACTACAATTCTATGATGGTAATGCCTATGACAACTTAGTCTTCCACTACATAACTCATTTGTATTGCAATACAAGAGTTTTTGCCTTGAACAATGCAACAATTTTCCAATTGTACAACACAATTTTTTGTTTGTGTGGTGCAAATTTTTTTTTGTGGTGTAAGTTTTCCATTGTAGATTGAAGTCTTCAACTCTATATCACAACAAAACTCTCATTATACAACATCAAGTTTCCAATTGTATGATGACAATATATTTCTATTGTACGACGAGTATATATTCTTATTGTATATATTATTCATTGTATTGTACAACATACAAATTCCATTATATGGCCTACAGATCAAGATTTTCAACCACATATTTTCAAGAGTCATTCTCAACCACAATCCATTCCCAATGCTTCCAATATTATGTGTAGTTGAGCACAAACAAAAGACACCTCTACTACAATATTATTGGGTTCAATAATCAATTGGATGCAACATTCTTAGCTTTCAATGTGCAATCAAATGAGGTCCATTAGTTGGTTCAAAACATTATTCACATATTGGCATATGTTTTTGATTAAAAAAGCAACATTAACTAAGGCGTTGACCCTTTACAAAGTCAAAGGCTATCCAAATTAAAAAACCAAGAAGGGGTGCAAACCCCAAAAGAAAGAAAGTCGGATAGGACAAACCAACCTGTCAAACCATTAACAACCCAACCCAAATCAAGAGAGGGGAGAAAAACCCAAAACTTGACAAAGGGGGGTTGAGAAAGGGGGTTAGATTTTCCTTTCTGCCTACGACAAACAACCGTCCATGCAACACTATCATTAAGAACTTTCAAAGAAGAATCAAGCGAGAAAGACCCTGCAGAGTCACTGTCAGACTGTTGTTGCAGTGGAGCAGCAGCAAGAGAAGAATCGCCAGGAGCAGAGTGAAGGTGAGGAGCAAGAGCAACAGGTGTAGGAACCAAGGGGGCGGAAGGGTCCTCAACAACAAAACATCAACCAAGGCTTCATCAGCAACAAGGGGTACCTCATCTTGAGATGAATCAACCGAAACAGAATCTAAAGCATTAATCGTCAAGTGGTCTTCCGTAGCATCTTTCCACCAAGTACCAGCACCTTTGCAATGAGAGAGAGAACAGTCAAAAGCAAGGTAACCCGTTGAAAAGCACCTTCGACAGCAAAAAAGGTTGCCCTCATAATCCAACAGTTGAGTTCAAGGCCTATCCCCAACCATAAGAACCACATCCCTAAGGAGGGCCAGAGATATATCAACATCAATTAATAAGCAAGCAAAGGTAGAATGACCCATGGAGAACATGACATATGTTGGTTAAACACCAAAATCTCTATTTTTTGGTGTTGTCTACATTGATTTCTTAAATTATGAAAATGATGTGCACCATGAAAGTCTATGTGGTTTTAATTTGTCAAGAACTTTCATGGTCCAAGTTTACAAAATACACTTCTAAGTTTGCCTACAAGTTCTCATCTACACTCAATTTGAATAGTCTTCTTTAATGTTACTTGATGCTTATTTTGATTGCCGCCTAGAAGACATTTTTTTTCTTCTGGGGGGATGATGTAGTTAGTGTACAATGACTTATTCCATAATATGGATTATCTAACAATGTATTAATTGTTTGTTAGCTTTGAGTGGTTATAAATGTCAATTGGTCAAAGATTGTATTCCTCTTAGCAAATCTTTTAAATAGTTGTGTATTGTTAAGGAAAGCAATCTGATCCAATCAAATCAACTTTGATCCTTGGTTGATTGTCTCTAGTCTTCTTATGTAATAATTTCATGTGAAAATAAAAAAAATACTTTACTCCTATATCTCGATACATTGTTATCTCTCTTATTAATTCATGTATTCATTTTATTAGAGACATGTAAACAAATTTTTGTGGTTGATTAGTCGTTGACTTAAAAGATGATTTTTTAATATTTTGCTTATGTACACTGTTTTAAGACAATATTGCCAAAAGATGTGATAAATTGTTTTTTATTATAGAAGCAATAAACCAAGGGTGTTGACCCTATACAAACACGGGCCAAATATGCCACAAACAACTACTTGAGTTGTTTTTGAGAAAGCCACAAGCTATGGTGCTGACCCTTCACAACAAGAAGCCCCAAAGGCAAAGAAATGCAGGCCAAACACAAGCCACTCACAATGTTCCAAAGGTCATTAACAGACTACATACAAAATTCCAAATGTGATTATTTGTTATTAGCAACCATTTCATTTATTATGATACACGACAATCAATCACCTGTTGATTCCGTTGGAATCCAGTAACAAAATATGTTTCGGCAATTGATTATTTATTAACATTCCTTGTTGGTGATTATTTACTTCTACTCAAGATTTAAGTTTGAAAAAGAACATACATTCAAATGCCAAAAAGAAAATGTATGCATGCTTCTGTTAGACCAAGTGTAGGTGAACAACGTACAAATTAATAATTAGTTATACTTATTTTGCAGTGAATGGAATGGCTACATATTAAATTTATTGGAGATGGAGAAGCCACACAGGATTTTACAAGTTATGTTCAATGGAAAATTGTGTTCAAGAGATCTCAACAGTTTTGCCTTGTGGCTGGTTATAGTGTTGATCATTGCAGAAGTGTTATTTTTTGCTTGATTTAATTCCAGGGTGTGTAGAAATCACTCCATAAAGCTCTCTTACTATTTTTGATAAACTGTTGCATTCATGGTAATCACACAAAAGTTTCCTATTTTTCTATGTTAGCAAAGTAATCTGAGCAAAATGTGAACCACTCAAGATTTCTGAGTAGTTTCCTTCACTCCTCATTATCCTTTGTTTTGTTACTAGATCATCCACCTAGAAGGATGAACAAGGGACAACATTTAGGTCATCCCCCACAATTTTCTCGCCCTTAAGCAACACCAAAAGTCAACCTACATTTCAAGAGGCTTAAGTACTGCTGCTTAAGGAACAAAAATTCAACCATAAAAATTGCTGCTTAAACAGAAATAACCACACCAAGATTAATCAGAAAGAAAAATTTGTTTGCAAAAATTAATATTTTGGAACCAAAAAGAATAGAAATTGCAGAAGTTGACATCTTTGTGTTGATCTCCTTTACCAGTAAAGTGAACTCATCTTCACAACAACTAAGACACTGTTAGCAGGATTAAACGTCTCCAATTGGACATAAGAGGGACCATGGTTATCATACCAGCTTTTTGCCAAGTTTCCAATTGTTAATATTAACCATGGATTAAACTGCTCTTCCTTTGGTGCTGCCTGAAAATCTTCTCTCATTTGTACTCCCTAGAGGATCTACAGGCACGGTACATCACCTAAGCATGCATCAATTGTGATTCAGTTGAAATCTCTTATAAAAGACATCATTACATTGTTGAGGCTTTGGAATTGTCTCCATACTGATTTTCTTATTAGTGGCAACTATTGCTAAATAACTCTCAGATATCTTTTTGCTTGCCTGTTTTAACTTATCTTCTTGTCAAGCTAGTCAGCTCAATCTTTGCTGACTGTTCAAATCACAGCACTAAGTCTTTTGATGTTTCTGGCAAAAGTAGAACAAGAACCTTGCTTAATTTGATGACAAGTCCTGAAAAACTTGAGAAGCCACTAATACAAAATTGTGATTGAGATATCATGTTTGCAGGCAAGATGTAAAAACTTGGGTTCCTTGAACAATGAGTTCAATATGCAGCTTGCCTAGATCCAGAAAAAACTGAGTCTCTCTCATGTTTGAACTTTGAACTTCTTTGGTTGAAATTTGTGATTAGGTTGATTTTGTCTTTGTTTAGCACCAACAAATGTCCAGTACTAGAATTGGCAATGCTTTCCAGGATGGTTTGCAATGGCATCTCTTCCAGTCCTGTCTTCTTTCTCTCAATAGTTGATTATTTAGGTGCTTGTGCTCATAGTTGTTGCTGCATTTGTGTCTTTCAAAGCACTTAATCTGTAGGCAAACTTATTTATGATATGGTTGGGTGCTCCATTATCGATGTCAATATATTGAACCAGTTGAATTGCAAATAGCAAAACCTCAGCATCCCCAGTAGTTGGGCATTGTGAAACTTGATTTTATATCAAAATCGGAGTAATAATTAGATTTGGTGTGGAAACTGGAGCTAAAATTGAGGTTGAGTTTGGAATTGTGGACAAGATTGGCATCAAGCCAACCATGTAAGTTGTTGCCTTAATTGAATAGAGATTTGAACTTCTAAAATCAGATCCTGGATATAAATGTTTGACCTTGCCACACACTAAGCAAACTAATTGAGATCTAAAATACAACAACCAGACCGAGAAAAGATTGACGATATACATAATGCACACGCATATCAGGCATCACATTCAGAAAACATACATTTCTTTCACGCACTACATGTGTGTCTGTTGGTGTTCGTGTGTGCACGTGCACAATTATGTGTGTGGACACATCTGGGTCTACATTGAGGGCTGTGAAAGCATAGAGCCAACCATGCTGTAAACAAGAAGGTGCACTCATCTCTTTCAATAAAAGGCAAAAAGAAAGGTGAGCTTAGAATTCACTCCTGCTGTTAATCCCTGCACTCAACCAAATTTGGGTTTGGACTCTAAAAATTCAAGTAGCAAAAGTGACACTGACAGATACATCTTGTGGAACAACAAAAATGTGTAAAAGATAGAAGGAACTTTGTACCATATGAATACCATCAAACCTAAATTAGAGCATACCACAAGCCCAACTAAGGTAACCAGCCTCAACAAGAAAATAGTGATTGCAAAACTGAAAACAACAAACAAACTAAAATTGAAGTTGTTGATCAATCCACCCAACGACACCTTGGGAACAAACAACCTGTCAGCTTGTCAATTAAATGAAGTATGACATGAAACACATTTTCTTTAAACTGCACCATATGAAAAATATTAGTTACAATTAGGCAGACATTTGTATCATACCTAGTCCACGAGGTCGTGAATCTAGATTGGTTAAATACAAAAAAAATTCAAAAATATAACTCAACATCCATATAAACGTTCTAAAGAAGCAAACATTCTTTGATAGGTCCTACAAACCCTTTTGGCTTAAAGCATGAAAAAAGATCATCTCACCTCATCTAGAGAGAGATACCAAAAGAATTAATTTTGTCAGCCATCTATTGTTCATGAGGTGTCATTTAGAATTCAATTAGTTTGATCACTGTTCTAAACAACTGAACATCTCTATTGAAAAAAGGGCAGATATTATGGGAAACTTAATCTAAAAATGGATATGTTAAAAGGGTTTTACTTCATTGAGAGAAATGTACAGTAAAGAATGAATGGAAAGCTAGATTGGATTGTATATGTTAGTAAATGTGAAGGTATACAAACCAAACTAGTTGTAGTTTGAGGCATACCTTGTGCAAATGTAGGAGGGCCATCATGTTCTGTTGTTGTTGCATATGCACCTGTCCTTGAGTATATTTGTTGTCTGTAAGTTCCTTTTCATGAAACTTTAATGGTAATTAGCACTTAGTTATTTCTTTGGAGAGGACTTGAATTCTCTCGGCAATAAAGATAGCCAGTCATTTTCTCTTTTGTTCCTCGATATTGTTAGTTTTAGTACTTTCAGATTAAATAAAACTCAGAAAATCAGAATTTGTTTCTAACTAGGTTAATTAGATTTGTTGTTTTCCAGATTTAAGCATAGTAAGAAATGAATGCATAAAGACAAGACAGGGTTACCCTGGGAAAACCTCCTAGGAGGAAAAACCCAGCCAGAAAAGATCCTCAGATCTGATTATGGTTTTAGATTCAATTGATAATTACACGCTTATCTGGAGTATAGATGTTGCAGTCACATGGGAGATGACATAGAAGTCTACACAACTAGCTTACTGACAGAGATCATGATTTATAGTCCTTCTAATCTGACTTGCTGTGCATAACAAGGGTTAGCTGCACCTTTCAACTAGTTTGCAGTCCTTTTATGGGGTTTGCTTGAGCCTTCAATGGAGATCATTGTCTTTAATGATAACCTGCTGCTTCTAATTAAGTTCGCTGTGATCTGACTGGTACTCTGCTGCCTTTTAATGAAGTTCGCTATGATCTGCTGCCTCTAAAGAAGTTCGCTACCTCCAGATGTATTTCGCATTTACATAAAACTGAATGGATGAATATTATGTGAAGTATATGTCTTATTTATAGGAGTGGCAATACTTCTAATTAAGTCGGCTTGCCTTTCAAATGAACCTTTTAATTTATCTTTTAATTTATTTAATTCCTTTTGTGCGAAGTGGATAGGGTCGGCCCTATCATGGTGGCGTGTTGGGTTTGTAGCGTGGGGACCTTTTAGGAGTAGCCGAGAGGTATAGGGCCTGGCCCTATATATTGGAGAAGGGGCTGGCCCCCTTAGGCGGTTTCCAATGTTGCCCAAGGCAATTGGAATCCGCCAGCCCTAATTACAAACAACACTCTCTCTTAATTAGGGAAGAGAATCATAACCATAATCTTCCATCTTGCACACAAGCAAAGTATGGAACTACATAATCATAATCTTCCAGCTTGCACACGAGCATAGACTGGATCCACCTTACATTGCCTGCAGAGGGTGGAGAGGATCTTTTCTACCATCTTACATTGCCCGCAGAGAGTGGAGAGGATCTTTTCTACCATCTTACATTGCCCGCAGAGGATGGTCAACAATTACACTAATACCATCTTACATTGCTTGCAGAGGATGGTTTAACAATTACACTTTTACCTGAGAAGATTTACAATACCATCTTACATTGCCCGCAGAGGATGGTTAATAATTATACTTCTCCCTGAGAAGTTTACAATACCACCTTACATTGGCCACAGAGGGTGGTTTGATACAACACAATGTATCACTGAGATTGAGACTCCCTCTCAATTAGGGTTTCATTTTCCATAATGCCAAGTCTGTCCCTGAAGTACACAAACTTCACTTTAGATAAAGGCTTGGTAAGAATATTTGCAACCTGCTCATCAGTGCTGACATACTTCAGCTGAATAGCACTTCTTTGCACCATATCCCGAATGAAATGATAGTGGGTTTCCACATGTTTTGACCTGTCATGAAACACTGGATTGATAGACATTTTAATACAACTCTGGTTATCACAGTGAATAACTGTAGGATCCCAGGCTGACCAAACAGCCCAGCAAGAAGTTTACAAAGCCACATTGCTTCTCTGGAAGCTACACTTGCTGCAATATACTCAGCTTCAGCAGTACTTAATACCACTGAGGATTGTTTTCTGCAAGCCCAAGAGATCATTGCAGATCCCAAGCTAAAACAAATACCGAAGGTGCTTTTCCTGTCTTTGACGCTTCCAGCCCAGTCTGCATCTGAATAACCTTCCAAGGTTATTGAAGTGTTAAGTGGATACTTCAGCCCAAAACCAACTGTGCCTTGCAAGTATCTTAGGATATGCTTGGCTGCAACAAGATGAACATGTTTGGGCATGCTCATAAACTGGCTGAGAGCATTCACAACAAAACATATGTCTGGTCTAGTGTTAACTAGATACATCAGTGATCCAATCAACTGTCGGTACTCGGATGGATCTGCAAAATCAGAGTTAGCTGCAGAAACAATTGACTTCTTTAAGTTAGATTCCATAGGAGTAGACATGTATTTACAATCCATCATTCTAAATCTTTTCAAAATGTCAATAGTATACTTTCCTTGACTTAGAAAAATTTCGTTAGATCTTTGCCATACTTCTAGACCTAGAAAATAATGCATTAGACCTAAATCTTTCATTTCAAATTCTGAAGCTAGTTCTTTCTTGCATTTAATAATAAGTTCATCTTTACCAGTAAGGAATAAGTCATCCACATATAGAACTAGGATTAGCATTTCATCATTGGCTACCTTAAAGTATATGTTAGAGTTAGCATCATTTTTACAAAAACCTAGACTTAGTAAGTATTTATCAATTCTTTCATACCAAACACGAGGAGCTTGTTTAAGGCCATACGGAGCTTTCTTCAACCTGCACACATGAGTTAATCTATCCTGAATCTAATAACCCTCAGGTTGCTCAATATAGACCTCTTCCTCAATGACACCATTGAGGAAGGCAGTCTTAACATCCATCTGATGTAGTTTCCAACCCCTAGCAGCAACAATAGCTATTATTGTTCTAATAGAAATATATCTAGCAACAGGAGGAAATGTTTTTTCATAGTTTATGCCTTCCTTTTGAGAAAAACCACGAGCTACAAATCTAGCCTTATATTTTTCAATACTACCATTAGCATTATGTTTAATTTTAAATAACCATTTAGAGGAAACAACAAATTTACCTTTGGGTCTGGGCACAATGTCCCACACATCATTCTTGATGATTGACTGATACTCTTCATCCATAGCAAGCTTCTAGGCATGATGAATCAAGGCTTCTTCAACATTGCAAGGTTCAGTTTCAATGAGATTGCACATCAATGCAACATAGTTGGAGAATACCCGAGGTCTCTTAGTTTCACGGAAGGTGCCACTGGGAGCAGCAAATCTTTCGGCTTCTTGAATGGTGTTTCTTACCCAAAGAGGCCTCTTTTTGGTAATGACAATGTCACTAGGAATATCAGTGGGATTCATGGGCTCTGGTGGATCATTATGTTCTTCTTGAAGTGGAGGTTCAACCAGCTCCCTCTGAATCTCAGGGTTAGTATCAACGTTTATATCTTGATTGTCATTAGCTTCATCAATAACACAAGAACCTTTTGATTTCTTAAAAGCAATGTCTTCTTCAAATGTAACATCCCTACTTACCTCAACATACCTTTGACTCGAGATGTATATCCTGAATGCCTTGGAGGATTCATTGTAGCCGACTAGCATGCCTTTCTTTTCAGAGGGTTCCAACTTTGATCGCTTTTCCTTGGGCGCATGAACATAAACGGGACTTCCAAAAATTCTGAGGTGACTGATGTCTGGTTTGGATCCTGTGAAGACTTCTTTCGGGGTCATGTTCTTGAGAACACGGTGAGAACATCTATTCTGGATATACACTGTTGTTCTAGAAGCCTCAGCCCATAGGAAGGTCTGCAAGTCTTGATCATGAATCATAGCCTTTGCAGCCTCCACAATAGTCTTGTTCTTTCTTTCAGCGACACTATTTTGTTGAGGATTGTATAGAACACAAAACTCCCTTTTAATTCCTGACTCAACACAAAAATCATAAAAGCTACCGGAGGTGTACTCACCTCCATTATCAGATCTTAAACATTTAATTATTTTGCCAGAGGAGTTTTCAGTTAATACTTTAAACTCTTTAAATTTACTTAAGACTTCATCAGATTCTTTAGATTTCAAGAAGTAGATCCAAGTTTTTCTAGAGAAATCATCTATGAAGATTACGTAATAAAGAAATCCACTAGGAGATGCTATAGACATAGGACCACATAAATCAGAGTGAACAAGTTCTAGTTTGTCTTTAGCTCTATTTTCACTTTTATGAAAAGGACTTTTAACATTTTTACCTATAGCACAACCTTTACAAGAGTTATCATGGATTTGACTGAGTTTAGGCATACCTTTGACTAACTTTTCAAGGGATGGAAGAGCTTGATAATGCAAGTGTCCAAGTCTTCTATGCCATAGCTCACAGGATTCAGGAGCCTCATTAATAAGGGCTTGAATAGGCTTAGTAGAGAGCTTATAAAGACTATCATATCTATGACCAATTATACGAGCAAATTTAAAACTAGATTTCTTAGGCCAAGCAAGAACTTTTCTCTCAGAAAATGCAATTTGATAACCTTTATCTTCTAGAGCAGAAATGGAAATTAGGTTTCTTTTAATTCCAGGAACAAACAAGATATCACTGAGGTGCAGAGAAATACCAGAGTCTAAATTTAGAAAAGTAGAACCAGAACCTCTTACCGAATAACGAGCGTCATCACTAATTATCATGTGAAGGTTGGTATCCTTTTCTACTAAGTCTGAAAGATGATCACAATAGCCTGTGATGTGTCTGGAGGCACCACTGTCAATCAACCATGTATTGCTATCTGAAGGAACACTGCTAGACAGAGCGGAGATGAATAAGAAGTCATCATTTTGTTCTGAGACTTCATTTAGGTTGGCTTCACTTTGGTTAGGGTTATTCTGACATTCTTTAGCATAGTGACCAAATTTGTCACATCTAAAGCATCGAACACGCGAGGTATCTCTTGGTTTCTTCCAAGGGTGTTGGGGACTAAATGGTCTGAATTCCCTATTTCTTTTTGGATAAGGCTTGTTCCAATTTCCTCCTTTCTTGCATTGAGCTACAAGTATGTGATGATCATCTACATGGGGACTTTTGGTTTGCGCTCTTGAGATGAGGCGAGACTCTTCTTGGATGCAATCATTCTTAAGGCGATCAAGAGTAGGTAACTCAGTCCTGCCACTTATGGTTTGGATAAATGACTCCCATGAGTGAGGTAGACCATTTAGGGCAATCATGACAAGGTCTTTGTCTTCCATGTTATGACCAATTAAACCTAGCCGATTCTTTAGTTCTGAAATTCTCATAAAGTAGGAAATAACATAATCTTCTTTTGCCATTTTGATATTAAGTAGTTGTTGTCTTAAAGTAATTGCCCTAATGAGATTGTTAACTTCATATGTACCTTGTAGATGGCTGAACATTTCCCTTGCAGTGGTGAATAAGGCAATAGAGGTGACTAGGTGGTCTTTGACTGAATCAATGAGAATCTTCTTGGCCTTGACAACATCCTTTTTGAATTGTTTTAGCTCGGCTGCATTTGTAGGTTCAGTTAGCTCTTTCGCTTCCATGAATTGGAGAAGGTCTTCTTCCTCTAGAGCCAACTTGATTCGAACCTTCCATGCAGTAAAATTGAGATTCCCATCAAGCCTATCTTCAACTTTCAACCCCATTGACCTAACCTGCAAATGCGACAACAATCTGGAAATAAAGGAGTACTGAATTCTAAAATTTGAATGCTTGATCTAGCCTATAGCTCTGATACCATGTTAGTTTTAGTACTTTCAGATTAAATAAAACTTAGAAAATCAGAATTTGTTTCTGAATAGGTTAATTAGATTTGTTGTTTTCCAGATTTAAGCATAGTAAGAAATGAATGCATAAAGACAAGACAGGGTTACCCTGGGAAAACCTCCTAAGAGGAAAAACCTAGCCAGAAAAGATCCTCAGATCTGATTATGGTTTTAGATTCAATTGATAATTACACACTTATCTGGAGTATAGATGTTGCAGTCACAAGGGAGATGACATTGAAGTTTACACAACTAGCTTACTGACAGAGATCATGATTTACAGTCCTTCTAATCTGACTTGTTGTGCATAACAAGGGTTATGCTGCACCTTTCAACTAGTTCACAGTCCTTTTATGGGGTTTGCTTGAGCCTTCAATGGAGATCATTGTCTTTAATGATAACCTGCTGCCTCTAATGAAGTTCGCTGTGATCTGACTGGTACTCTGCTGCCTTTTAATGAAGTTCGTTATGATCTGCTGCCTCTAAAGAAGTTCGCTACCTCCAAATGTATTTCACATTTACATAAAACTGAATGGATGAATATTATGTGAAGTATATGTCTTATTTATAGGAGTGGCAATACTTCTAATTAAGTCGGCTTGCCTTGCAAATGAACCTATTAATTTATCTTTTAATTTATTAAATTCCTTTTGTGCGAAGTGGATAGGGTTGGCCCTATCATGGTGGCGTGTTGGGTTTGTAGTGTGGGGACCTTTTAGGAGTAGCCGAGAGGTATAGGGCCTGGCCCTATATGTTGGAGAAGGGGCTGCCCCCCTTAGGTGGATTCCAATGTTGCCTAAGGCAATTGAAATCCGCCAGCCCTAATTACAAACAACAGATATGGTGTATTCTTCAAAAAAGCACTTCCTAGGTAATTTATTGTTTCTCTCAATCCATACCAATTATTGCTGCAGTTAATAATCTATTTCCCAATCGCCCCTTGCATCATCCAACTCCCTCATGTCCTCTTCCGTTCCATTTATAATATTTCCACATATTCAAAATGTATTGAGATCTCTGAGTTCTCTAATGTTTCAGAAATAGAGGTCCTGCAAATCTTCTCCACATACATGATGTGCGGCTGGATTTTGCAGCTGTTGAGCAGCCCTTGTCAACTTAGTTGAAGAGTCAACATATGATAGTTCAAATTTGGATTTATTATACTACTTCTACGTTCAACCATTTGGTATTTAAACTAAAAAAAAGTCTATCCAGCAGTACTAAAAATAATACAATAATTTTGCCCCTTATTTTCAGCCTTGACATGTTAGTGAGTTGTCATAAAAGGAAGAAGTTCAACTTGTGAATCAATCCAATCTAATGTTACATGCCAGCATTGTCTTAGACCGTGTAAATTTGAGACTTATTATGATATACTATCACAGTTGCCAGTGGAATACATGAGGTATCAGATTTCTCAACAATTACTTGGATAACATCACACCATTTCGTTTAACTGTTTGTTAAGCTCGCTAATGATGTCTGTGGAATTACTCAAGTACCTGAAATGTCTTCCAATGGATTAAAGCTCAACCCAACAAGAATTAACCCCTCTTTTTTCCAAAACTAACAGTGAAATCCATAGGGAAAATCCCAACCAGGCTCTATTAGGAATATGGGCAAAGACAGAGAAGTCACAATAATAAAAAAACTGGATATACGTGCTTCCCCTTTTCAATCAATACATCCTACATATATACAGGAGAGTCTACTTCTAAATTCAAGGAGAAAAAATCTCTACAAATCCTTATTTAGTTGTGATTCTTACTCACGTAACAATACACAACTCAAATTATATGATTTATTAAAACAACTCCAAACCATAATATATATTATTGTTAATATAACAATAATATTACTAAATACTAAAATTTACATGATAATAACTACTTACATAATTATTATGTACCCACATACATGGAGCACTAACTCAAATTTCCCAACAGGCTCCAGGATAAAATCGGTTATTAAAAGGGACGGATTGAATGGTGATAGCATCCTAATGGATTTTAGGTAACAATCTCCTAGTGATAAGCTTTTTGCTGGTTGCTTATTTGATTTTTGCAATTCTTGGAATGTCAATTGCTCTAGAATTTTTCTTAGTTATCTTAGCTTTATGCAGTCCTATGAAATCTATTCTTCGACTACAAGGTTGCAACGTCTAACCTATCCTTAATGAAGTGTGTGAACCCGAATATTACCTCCTCATTTATAAAATAGTAAATATGATTATCAAGCAATGACTGACAGCATATATTAAACTACAAATAAAACCTCATTTGTGTCACCATTCTACCATAATATTGTAGATCAACAACCTCTGCATGCCTTATTCTTGGAGTGATTTGCAACAATCATTGCACTTGACCATCATACACTGAGGGTTTGGTTCACAATATGTTAGGAGAGCATTGATAAAAAGTGGACCTCCTGAAATTTGTGTTTGCAATAGACTATGAAGTGTCCAATAAAACCAATACTTGAATCTGCCCTTGGTTGCAAAACAGCTGAATGACGACTTTCTTGGATTTTGTTTTGTTCTTTCCCTTTGAGACAGCTTTAACTTCTTGAATTATAATTTATCTTAAGCTACACTTCTCCTTTTCTAAAGTGCTGCTACCTCTGAAAGGAATTACAATGAAACTTCTTCACCGCAACCAATGTAACCCACAATTTCAATGCAAATGCTTTGTAGCAGATATAATTGAGCTCAGAACTCTTTCTGAACTGGAAAAATACTTGTTGGGTTGGTGGTCTCAGAAAGTTTCTGATTCTTTCCTGCTGGATTATAAGGTTCTCAAAACCTATTCAATGAAAAATGGATATCTTATAAATAACATAGCTACCTAATAACATCCATAAGAAAAGCAGCGTTTCTTCATGTTTGCAAAGTTTGCTATTCTCATATGTGCAACCAGAAAAGCCAACTAATTTTTCACTGGAATGGCACTTTACTTCAAAGAAGCAATAGTCGTGAAAAAATCGAGACTGATCGCGATTAATCAGCAATCGTGAGTGGTGCTTTTTTTCCCCAAAAAAATGGTGGAAAAATCGGTCAACGATTTTCCACGATTTTTAGCGGTTAAATCGCGCGGTTAATCGTCTATAAAAACGCCAAAAATCAACACTAAAAAAATTATCGCGAAAACCCTAAAACCTGCGAAATCCGGAAAAAAAAAGCTACGAATACGTTGTAGATCAGGTCGCGCGAGGGTTAGAACTCATTTTGGTGGTAGAAGGATAGGTATTCTTCATTATTCATGATTTCTGAGGGCATAGCAGCGGCGCAAAAACCAGGAGATCAGTTACGATTTTTGAGAGCTTCCATCATTCGCAACAATCTAAATTTTTATACAAAACTCAAATCTGAACTTTTTATGCATCGATGTTTCTCTGTCATTCACGTATTCCATGACTGGTGCAGAATGTTTCAAAAAAATTAATTATTTGAATGGAAAAATTTTATCGGATGATAATTTATTTATTCATTTAATAACTTATTTATAAATTAATATTTATTTAGGAAAATTATTTAAAATATATTTTTGAATGCAGAAAAATAAAAATTCTATTTAATTTTAAATTACGTTATTAAACCCTACAATCTAATTTAATGCTATACAATTTTGAAAAATATTAGAATATAAACCGATTTAAATTTAATTTTTTTTAATAAAAATTAAAATATATAAATGTTTTAAATACTTAAATCTTATTTCTTATAAATATGTAATTACATTTATTTTTTGAAGTCTAAAATAATAACAATAAATAAATAAAGTAACTAAAAATGAAAAATTATATATATATTTCTTATAAATATGTAATTAAATTTATTTTTTGAAGTCTAAAATAATAACAATAAATAAATAAAGTAACTAAATATGAATAGATAGATAGATAGATAGATAGATATAATCAATTTTTACATGTTATTGACGATTTAATACTTATTGAAAACTTAAAACCACGTCCAATATTTTATATTTTGTAGTATAAATGAATAAAGTAAATACATAAAGCCACCAAATAGTTTCCCCTCAAATATCAATTTATAAAAAATAAATTGAATAATAATCTAAAATTAGGACTTCAGCAAACATTAGTACAGCCGAAAAAATTTGTCTAAGCAACACAAGCTCCAATTTGTTGAACGAGCTAGTCAAACACTATATTGGAATTGGCATTTTGACAATTGTCACAATCTAGTTATCATTAATGTTGTTGTATGTTTTGTGCAATATAATCGGCAATATGAATATAAATAACAAAACTCTATTTTCTACAATTTATGGGTTGAACTCTATATTTTCTTTGCTCTCAATATCTCTATGTTATGGAAATGCCCTTAAATATCAAAAAAGGTAATTTTTTATTGTTTTTCTTCAATTTTTTACATTTTTTGTAAATTCATTTTTTTCAAAAAATCTTATACTTTTGGTTTGCCGATTAATTCCCCAAACGATTAATGCTTCCTTGCTTTACTTCTTTCCAAGTAAGACCACCTGACATCAACGATTTTGGCATCACTTTCACTTGGACTCCTTTGCAATTTCCCAACCTACTTGTATCCAAGTTCTATATGCTATCCGGTCCTTGAAATGCTACATGCCATTGTTTCTTAATTCCTTTTACATGAAACGTCATAAGGCATTGTTTATTAATTCCTTTATTTGACACCACATCAGAGTCTTCAAATCCAAAATAATGTTGAAGACTCCCTTTTCCTTTCAGTTGCAATTTCAGCAATTCCAAAGGTCACAACTGTGTACTTCAATTCCAAGGTAACTGTGGGATGTAATAATGATAAAATGAAGTCCATAGCTCCACTTCTTCCATCATGTTCTCCATACATGATTTTGGTACAGGTTCGAAACTGCCAATCTATTATCCATAACTTCCTAGACATTAAAGGAAATACCTCTAACACAACCAGCAGCGCCAATTATTGCAATCACCTTTATTTACATAATTTGGTGTCTGACCCATCCTTGCGTACAAACAAGCCTTCAAATTTCAACGAGTTATGGGGAAAAGCCAGTTTCCATGGTATGCATAACCTACTCCCATTCACCTGACCCTTCACCGTGTGCCTTGGTTCTTGAATTTGATTGCTCCATTATCATTAGTAGCTGAATGTAATCAACAATGAATGGTCCCCCAAAACACATTTTCAAATTTCTAAATGATTATAGTTGCCATCTTGAAAAAGTCTTTATTTTGATAGCACGATTATAGCATGCTTTTTGGCATATCATTTTGCAACCATTTGGCTCCATTGTACCAAAGTCTAGAGACTCATCGATAGCACTTTTAACAATAATGAAATAATTTTAATTAATTCCACAAAAACCCTCCAAGATACTTCTCAAAAATGAATTTATGTACCTTCTGCAAACTGTTGGAATCGCACACGCATAAGTTGCATTGAATCTTAAACTTGTTTCAGAAAAATATCAAATTTCTCCTTATTCCATTTGTTTGTTTTTTCAAGATCAAGTTTCGATAAATTGTCCAATCCAAATGTAACGTCCCCTTTTGAAAATGGGATTAAATTAATAATAATCATTAATTGAGATAATCATAATAAAAAGGTATCTTAAAATTAAAAACTATTTTGAATAATTCCCCTCAATAATCAATCAAGAGCTATTTGAAGAGTTTTACACCTGTTGGAGAGAAAATCTATTTCAGAGAGGCCAAGCAAAGAGGAGGGAGAAATTGATTGAGAATTGGACTTTGGTTGAGTTAACCTGCGGATGAAAACACTCCAGGTCTGGAATTAGAGGATGAAAACCCACAATTCCTTAAAGCGATTTCTGATTTGATAAATTTCAGTTGGTAATTAAATAAATATTCTTCATATCTACAATTCATAATTGGGTGCAGTAATTCAAATCCCCTTTCAAGATTATAGTGGTTCATGTTTGAAATCTGAGGCAGCTATATTTTTTCTTGCACAGCAGCCATAGAAACATCAGTTCAAAATCAATTTGCATGTTGGCTGGAAATAATCTCTTTGTACAGTAATTTTCAAAGTTAAGACAACTGCGATTTCATATTTGCAACTAGCACCAAATTATATCTTCAAAGAGCAGTGCCTTATTCTTCTTAGCACTGCATTTGATCGTGAGGATTGAGTTACTGAAGTTGGAGGTCAATTTGTGCATAATATATAATGCATTCGGCTGCAATTAATTCCTGCTATCAGGGATTATCTTATGGATTGAAGCTCAAATAAAGAAATGTGCATTGTTTAAAAGAGCCACTTCCGCCAGGCTCATCAATGATACTTTTGTTATTCATTTTAACTAACAGAAGCATATGACAATTATATAGCAAAGTAATAATATGTGGATTTGTTTGTCAAACAAAACCCTGTGAATTGTTGAAAGAAGTTAAAACTGACTGGCTGTTATAAAATATTCTATTTGGGATATTACAATGGTATCAGAGCTATCCAGCCTGCCTGTGAAAGAGAAAGAGAAGCTGTGAGAGACTTGGGTTTTGCTACCAATATCAAAGTTTTAGCCAAAAGCGAATAGAAGCCACAACAAAAATTTTAGTCGCAGATAGCAGAAATAAAGAGAGATTGGCCAATCTGCAAGAATTTGGTGAGTTGTCCATAGCTGAAATCGTTGAAACCAGAGCCATAAGTTGTTGTAGGAAGTATATGCAGAAGGAAATAAAGGGCATTTTGAATAAAACTAAAGGCCATAATAAGAAGTTCACAAAAACAAAGGAATTGTGAATGAATTAAGGAAGCTGCCAGACCTCAAATTAAATCGCCGCAATAATCTCAAAGGAGAGAAAAGTTGCAGCAGACTTGGTAAAACCCCTCCAATTGAGTTTTGGGAGGAGATAATCATGTAAAGAAAGAAACTGGTTTGCATATTTTTCACCAAGGATAATCTACAGAAAGGAAAAGTGTAATCGTTGAAGTCAACGCTGCTGCAAAATTGTAGCAAGTGACCATCACTGTAAAGTAAAATAGAACCATGGACGATGGAATAAAGAAGGATCATGGTAATTTAAAACCCCAAAAATCAGGTGCCAAAGATAGTAGTTGCCACTAAAGGGGAAAAGATCACAGGTTTGTGGACACCGAAGCAAGCAGTGAAGCCACTGAAGAAATGAAGGCGGTAGCTATTACCAAAAGAAGCAAAGGAAATAGTTTGTTGGCCACCAAAGATAAGTCGTGCAGATCCAATCAAACAAAATTGTTTGTCACACAGATTCTATTCCATCTCGCAGCAAAAGTAACTTATTTGAAGAACGCTATTGCCTCTGCATTTCCCTCCTATCTGCAACTAGTAAGGAATTGGAGGAATTTTATATGAATGGCATTGACAATGATATTTCATCAAATGGTGAACCCCTAAGAGACAATTTAATCCACGGGGACAAACTCATTGAGAAGAAAGTAAAGAGGATGACCTGGACACTGAGAAAAGTCTCATATTTTGGATGCAAATTCAAAATACAAAGATATATATATTGTTTGAGAGGATTTGCTAACTTTAGCCAAAAAAAACACACTAAGGGTTGTTCTCACCAGGAATTAATAATAATGGATGGATGTTGATCAAGAAAATAAGAATTGTCTAAGGTGTTAGAGTATAATTGGATAAAGCATTGAATTCTCATTGTAGATACCCAAGTTCAAATCCAAAAGAGACATCTAATATGGCATTCTAAGTTGTGACTCTTGGTGATTACTGTACAGAAATCGGTATTGTGCAGATTTAATAAATTCCAGTCAATAATTAAATAAATATCCTTCAAATATACAATTCATAATTGGGTGCAGCAATTTGAATTCCCTTTCAAGATCATAGCAGTTCATGTTTGAAATCTGAGGCAGCTATATTTTTCTTGCACAGCAACCATCAAAACGTCAGTTCAATATCAATTTGCATGTTGGCTGGCAATAATCTCTTTGTACAGCAAATTTCAATAATGAGACAACAGCAAGTTCGCATTTGCAACTAGCAGCAATTTATATCTTCAATGAAAAGCGCCTTATTCTTCTTAGCGCTACCCATTCGATCACGGGTATTAAGTTATTGAAGTTGGAGGTCAATTTGTGCATAATATATAGCACGTTTCACTGCAATTAATTCTTGCTATCAGAGATCATCTTAAGGATTGAAGTTGAAGTACAGAAATTTCAATCGTTTAAAAGAGTAGTTTCTGCAAGACTGATCATTGATACTTTTGTTACTCATTTTCCCTAACAGCAGCATATTACAATTATATAGCAAAATAATAATATGTGGTTTTACTTGTAAAACTAAACCCTATCAATTGTTGAAGGAAGTTAAATTTATTGGATCATAACATATTCTATTTGGGATATTATACTGAACATACAATTGATTGGGATATCCAACAAAAGACATCATAGAAGGCATCAAGAAGATGGACGATTGCCAAAATGGAGCACCAAACTGCCAGACAATATATTACAATTTGGTACAAAGTGCAACTGTGTGGAAGGGCATAATATGAAAGCCAAATACATCACAATTCTCTCTCACCAATCCACTTTTCCTATGTTCATGCCTTGAGAAAAGATTTGTAAATAGCCACCAACAGTTACAATTGTTGAAAGATTTTCTCGGTTCATCTAATGTCAAACATGGTGAAGGTCTGCCTTAAAGTTGGCCATTTTTCTTCATAATTTCATGTTCACGTCAAACAGAAGGCATCTGCTTGACATGCCAAAGAGAAGGCACCAACTAAAACTGACATTTCAAACGAAAGTCAGCTCCTAAAAATGAAATGCAAATAAAAGGCAAGTCCCAAGACTTTGGTTCTTTATCCAGTGTTCGCCCAACATAATATTTTTCGTGATGTGGGGAACTTGGTCATGTCCCCAATAAAAAAAAAACTAAAAAACTGTCAATCCTAGTAATAGTAAATCCTCTAATTTATAGTCTTTGATATAGTCTTTGATCCTATAGAAATCCACTGAGATGTTTCAACTCTGCTTCAATAAAAATTTGTAATATTTTACATGTTTGAACTTAACCCAGCTGCAGAGCTTTCTTCCATGGGAACTCTTAATTTTGTCTTTAGATGCGAGCATATACACAAAAATTATGCTCCTTTCTTAGGTATCATCATCGGGCCAAGTATATTAGCAAAAGGCTCCAAACTGAGTCTACAAATATTTCTGCAACATCAAAACTCTAGTGCTTATGATTCTGGTATGTGATTGATATGGTGCACCTAGCACTACAGTATTTACTTAGAATAAGAAGCGAAAAAATTACAAATGAGGAATGATATTTACAGCTTCCACTTTCTATACTAGCATAGGCTGTATTGCTAAACAAATTGATTTCATACATTTAGAGAAGGAATTTATAGCACTGGTGCAATCTCATAAATTATGATTAACTGTTTGATTTAGGCAGAAGTCGACAACTAGATGCAGCTTATAAAAGCAATCTTCAAGATGGCAAGAACCAGCGCACACCATGGACATTTACTTATTGTGAGTTCTATGCTTGTAATGTAACAGAACGTGAAGATGATCTCCAATATTCGTTGATACTCCAAACTCCAAAGTAACTTATAGAGGGCTAGGGCCCAACATCCTTAAAAAGATAACAAAAATGAATAAGATGAGGAACAAATAAAGGTGTCACTTACTAAAGAGAGGTACATCAAAGAATGCACTTGTTTCTTCGATAGAAAAATATTTGGTAAGGTGGTTTTTCGGCCCATGGTTTTATAGCTATTGCATTCAATTTCTAATAGTGCTTAGCGGTATCTTATAGTGAAGAACCTATAAATAATCAGATATAGATTAAGGTCAAGCACAAGCACAAAATATCTAATTGTATTTTGAACAGTCAAATCTTACAATAGGTGGGTGCTGTCTTTTCTGGGTTTTTTTCCCAAAAGGGTTTCCTAAGGTAAATAATCATGTTATATTCTATTGAATTAAGATTCTATTAGCATTTCGTCTCCTGCATTGGTTTAGCAATATTATTTATCTTCAAAATGAACCATGACTTACAGTAGCAATCCACGTATAAGTGCAAAAATAATGAATGAGAAAGTATGTTATTTAATTCTTAAGGAATTGATAACACGTAAAGTTTCATAGGAAACATCCCCAGAAATGTCAAAGCAGGAAATATTTTAAGGGATGAAAAATGTTTTGTAGGTGCAGAATACTTGACCAACTAATCCATTTCAAATCATAAGGAAAAATGTACATTAAAGGCTAATATTTAGGAAAACATATAGATTATACTACAAATCAATAACATTTGAAAGTCTATTTTCTCAGAAAAATTCTGATTGAACCGTATTTCATATTTCTACTTGTCTCAAAAACATAAAATACAGTTTAATATAGAAACATTATCTCAAATACCATGCACTGTCAAAATCTAAGATCTTTTCTTAAATGTTAGCCATTTGGGAACAGAAAAATAGCCATTAAGACACATGCTGTTTTGCAGAATCAATAATTGGACTAAAGCAAGACATTACCGGCATCACTAGAATTCTCAGTGAAGCAGGTAAATCAACACGTTTCCAGTTTTATCGCCAATAGAAGCACAAATTGAAACAGGATAAAAATTCAGGGCTAGAGTGCTGCTATTTACTGCCAACTGTAAGTGACGGGGCACTTATGGCAGTACCAGAAACATGTCATTATAACAATACATCAACGCCACTAGGAAATTGGCATCCAAACAAAGATGGAAGTTTAAAGAGCACCTTCAACTATTAATGATACATCAAGGTCCCCCCGCCTCCCCCCAAAAAAAGATGATGGCTACCTCATTTCGTCGTCATCCCACTAAGATAGCAATAACAAGTCTAAAAAATTACAATATGACTGTTATGGCAACTAAGCTTCTTAAAAAGTTTTATGCGGTTTTGTATCCCGAAAACCCTCCAGTAAGAATTTTTGGACGGTAGAAGCTAGAAATATTTTAGAGACCTCCCTTGCATAGAAGCAAGGACTCTGGAATTTAAAAAACTACAGCAATCCTGTTGCGCCAATTTATTGGCTTAAGAAGATTATAATCTTTAAAATCCCACGTACTGTCAGCCTTTGAACTGCGGAAGTATAAAATCTAAAGAAATCCTCAGCAACAGCTTATGGACTGCAGAAGCTTAGATTATTCAGATAGCATCTTCCACCAGTTTAAGAAGTGCAGAGGCTTGAAATCTTAACGAACCCTCTTAAGATAAGTTTATAATCTGTAGATGCTTAAAGTCTTTAGAAACCCTTCTTGCAACAAACTATAAAGCGAACAAGCTTAAAATCTTTAAGAAGGCTCGTATCTTACCGTGTTGCAGAAGAAGTAGAGAATATCAATTTGGATCGGAAGCAGTAGATGTCGAATCGGACTTCTTCCTTTTCTTGGAGTGGAGTTTGGCGACCTCTAAAATAAGCTTGGTAAACATCTCCATTTTGGCGATCTCGATTCTGGCGTACACTTCAGAAAATCCCACCAAAGCATCGGCCAGCGACTGCACGGGATTACTTGAAGACGAAGACGAGGATTTAGCAGAGGACTTGCGCTTCTTGGACGCTCCGGCGAAGGGTGAGGGCTTTTTCCGCTTAGGAGGCTTCTTCTCCGGCGAGGAGGAGTCCTGGAAGTCAAGCCTGGCCTTGTTCTTACAGCTGTAGCCAACGGAGTTCAAAATATCGTCAAGAGAGCAGTCGGCGTCAAGCTTCCCTTTGTCAGCGGCACCGGCGCCGAAGACGGAGAGCACCATGTCAGACATCGACATGGCAGGCAGAGGCACACTCATACTCTCGCCGGCAAAACCCTCAGGGAGATCGCAATCATTGAGCTCGAAGGATTGCGAGTGCGAGGGCGAAGGCGAGCGGAGGTCCTCGGCAGAGGCGGAAGCGTCGACAAGGTTGGCACTCTTGTTGAGGTTGGCCATGATGTGATCAAGCTGATGGAAGAATGACCAGGTAACGGTGCCAGGGCCCCGGGTATCAGCACGGCGCTTCTCGAGCTTGTACCTTCGCTTCAGGTTCTCCACCTTGTCACGGCACTGCTTAACAGTCTTGGGCGTCTTGGAGGCGTCGCAGTGGGCGTTGACGCAGCGCACAATGTCCTCCCAGTCTTTGATCTTGAGGTAGCCCTTTATGTTGCAGCACTTGTCGCCATAGCTCTCCAACAGACACTCCACCGTGCCAGGGTGCCACTCGCACCGCGAAGCCATCCCCATTCCCATCCGCTCCTCATCTTCGTCACTCGCCATCCCCATCCCCATCTCCTCCCACTCGTCCACCCGCTTCACTCGCTGTCGCTGCCAAGATAATTCTCGCATTGCACGCCTGCTTCGTTTGCACCCTCCATTCAAATGCTATCTTTTTCTCGGACACACGCCAATGCCACAGTTGCTATCCCCTTCTCCTTACCGGGAAGGTCGTATTTGGTATGTGGTAATTATCCTATTCCAAGATTCCTTTGTGCTTTTCACGGGAACAGGACTTCACAAATCCCATTTGCCTCGAATTTTCTCGCCCTGTGCATTTTTTCCCCTTAATCCAGAGTCCAGATACAGATCAAGTGCCTCCGATTCTCGATTTAGCTGCAAATATATTATAGTATTCATTGAAATTTGTTCTTTTTAATCAGGAAAATTGTGGAAGGCAGAAATTACAGTCTGAGGCCTGCACCACAGGTGGAAGGGTCAACGTGAAAGGACCGCGAACCGAAAGTAGCCAATAAAAAGAAATAAATGATTATTTTACAATTCAAAGCAGAAAGAATTAAATGATTTTAATTAGAACGGTGACAAATGGACTCAAACAATTGGGCTCTTTACTTGTTAGCTTTCATTTGGTTATCCTCTTCTTCTACCATGACAGTGAGTACTTAGGCTGGGTCCCATGGAAGGGCTTCCTAAAAAATAGAGCTTAAGTTAGGGGAAGGGTATCCATAGTGGACATAGTTTCAATAGTGGACACCTTTTTGTCAACCCAACCCTAGTAGATTGTAAAGCAGCCCAAAAAATGTACCATTAGTGCACCATTAGTGAATATCACATGTACCAATAGTGGATAATTTTTCAACTTTTTTGCTCTTTATTAGCTCATTTGTGCACCACTTGGACATTTGTGCAAAACTATTGGGGCATTTGTCCACTACTATTAGAAATTATGAGTTATCTACTATTGGCGCAAAGGAGTTCATGTATGGGTAGACACTTTGAAATGACCACTTTTTGACCTTTCGGCACATAATGATTACCTGAGCGTGTGTAATGCCTCGCCAGGAACCCCAAAGGAATAACCCACAACAAGGGTGAAACAATTTTTTTTTTTAAAGTATAAACATATTAAGTGCATTAATAACAACGCTGCATAATAATAACACAAGCAGAAGACTTACACCAGAATTCCTTAAGGGTTACCAATGAAGAGTAAAACCAAAAGTTAAATTCCATAATTAAGATTCATACAATAATTCATCAAAACTCATAGATCATAATATGCCATATGCAATAACAGATACACCATTGAAAGAATGAAAGGATACAATATAATTACTCTTCAACCAACATTTACACAAATCATAAAGAAAATTGATAGACAACATCCAAACTAAGGATTACATTGAATCTCCAATACATGGCTCTCAATATACATATACAGTTTACATCTTAACCAATTACAAGGTTATATAAATCATTGATACAGTGACCACATAGGTCTCCAAAGAATAATAATTTCCAAACATGAGATAGAGCATGAGCCACGAACCACAGAAACACTTGCGAAGACAATCCTTGCATGAAGGTACGAACAAGAAACATCCAATGGGAAGTGGCACTACCACCCGACCATGTAATTCCCGAAATGGAATCACCCCACCGTGTTAGGAGATAGCAGAGGACCCTCAAGCAAACAAAAGCATGACATGGTCGACAGAACAATACGACTCCACAATAAACCTAGTGACTCAACATCACAATACACAAGTGAACTCGACATCACAAAACATAAGTGAACCTAAAGAGAGAGTGTCATCGCATAGCTTATGATGGTTACCATGGTCGGCCTCCATAGGTCCCGACCTCCATCCTAGGTTGTCTTGGTAACCTTTCCCAAACCTCCGGCTCCAACTAAGTCTCATGCAAACCTTGCCAGCCTTTCGTGAAGACAAGGTGGTCGGTTTGTCATTATAGGCCTTCCCACTACATCATGAGCCCTGTACAAGCACCTACCCATGCGCGACGTACAATATCTTATATAATGTTATAAACTACCCCCCTAATCAATTAGTAGATTATCACTTATTATTTGACTTTCGATGGGTTATCCAGCCATCCACTTTGGGTGCAGCCCCCACTCGAAAACCACTCTCTCAAGGGACACTAAACAAACATGGTCACTCCACGAGGACCTTATGGCGAAGCAAACAGCCATAACACCACTATCCAAATACAAGTGGTCAAATCAAGGACATACTGACTCTTGGTTAACCATAAGGCAAAGACACTACATGGTTAAGACAACGAGGTCATCATATATCACGTGGTCAAGGGTACCAAATACGCCACAGTAGGACGACTGAACCAAAGACAAGAAATAACACAAATATAACTCTTTGCAAGGAAAGCTAATTTCACTAAGTTCGCAATTATACAATCTTTGAAAAAATCAACATCATAAGCACTTGCAACTTCATTGATTGAAAATTAAATAAAACACCCTTATACGACATTCACTTCCTCATAATTTCCAATTCAATATTTCAACAAGAATAAAATCCACATAAATATTCAACTGAATAAAATATGAATTAATCATAGACATTTAATTCATTTCCAGAATACATCCAAATTTACCAATTTGAATTAATAATTCATGCCTTGATTTCAATAAATAAATTTACTAAATCAACATAATAAAAAAACACTTAAAAAGTTACCATTGATATTAATCATTAAAACCAACTTTGAAATATTGTGTTTTATATAAATTAAATTAACAACACATAAAAAGTTGTACCGCGAAGGGTACAAGGTCACGCGGGGGCCAAGCCAACCCGGATGCGTTTATTCTGGGTCCAAAACGACAGTACGGATTGACTAACACACGTGTTAGTCGCGTGTTTTACACCGTCAATTTTGCAATTAACGGCTGTGATTGACTAACCTGTCGCTAACACGTTGTACGAAAGGTTTGTTTTGGAGCCAGAATAGCTTTGGCTTGCCAACCTGTGGTAGTGTTGTTGTCGAAGCAGCAGGGACTACCTATCGGTAGTACTGCTACTGTTGGTAGCAAGCCTACTGACCAGTAGTGCTGCTACCGCGTAGCAATACTGCTACCTGCGGTAGTCAGACACTACCATCCTGCGTGGTGGGACTAGCTCGCCACGTGGGTAAGGTAAGGTTAATTTTATAATAAAATTTATACTTCCTAAGCATTTAAAATTGTTTTAACATGAACTCCATTCATCCCTTGGTCATTTCACGGGCACACACACACACACACACACACACACACACACACAGTGCCAAACACCAAAATTCAAAGGGACATTTACCAAGAAGGCAAACGGTGAATTTAAAATCACACAAGAGCCCAATAAATAAAGATTTAGGCAACCATAGAAGAATTTAACAGATAGGAGAAGGATTGAGATCAATTTCCTCATTTCCATACACAGGAAGGATTCCTTACATCTATCAAGAGGTAAACAACCATTTCTTACCAACATAAACCCCAAATCTTAGGCAAATAGATACTAGAAAACACACAACAAGCTAAATCTAATTCTTTTTATTCCAAATAGAAGAGGTAATTCAAGAACTTGATTTTGCATGAACAAATAACAAACAACAAATAAAGAAATGAACCCTTTCTTTCCTATATGCAAACATCTGATATGACTTCCACAAAATCAACAATAACAGGCACTCTTTCTTTCATTCCAACCATTCAACAAGGATTTACAAGAGATTTGCATTTTTCCAACACACAGGAAGCAACTAAAATATTCAAAATTAAATTTCAAACAAGAAGAGATTATCCAACCTTCAAGCAAACTAGCAAGCAAAATGATGGAATAAACCCAGTCCTTGCAAACCAAATCCAATTCCAGCTCCTCTTCCAGAATGGTTTTCCAAATTTCTTCTTCAAAATTCTGCCTCCTCTTCTCGTGAACTCCCAGGAATATATGGGAAAAATAATTTCAACCTAAACTTATAGGTTAAAAGTTTTTCCAACCAATCAAATTAAAATATTTAAAAAGTAAAAACAATCAAATTTACCCTTTTTCTAAAAACAATTATTTTTCAAAATAAAATACAAAAGTCAAATGAAAAGGGTAAAAAAGAAAAGTTTTTACTAATTTCCTATTTCCATTTTCACAATACTTCCTTTCAACATATGCATTTAAAATTTAAATGGCTAGGCAATTATTTATTTCCTTTCACAAAATATTAATACAACTATACACAATAAAATAAGTCAATTTAACGATTTAATTCTAGCAATTTATTAATTTTATTTAAATCAATAATCTCAAAAGCATAATAGTTAACTATTTATGCCAACATAAAAATAGCATCATCCACTCAATTAAATAACCATTCAAAAAAATGAAAGCACGCAAAATGAAGAATGATCAAATGACGACTCACAAATGACCAAACCAAAGCATTATGACTCGCATACTGACCAGACGGGAAGACAACCGACTGACAACACTCACACGAGTGTAACTGTGGGCCAAGTTAGGGTTCGACCACTATCTCTTCCACTCCCATTAGACATATAAGGGACGCTCAGACCTGTGAAACCAGGTGGAGTCGATACCACGTACCTACCATGTACTAGTACCTGCAATGTCTTGCACCAAAGAACCGCACGTGCATATAGACAAATATAGCTATAACAGACACAACACGCACACCGATGAAGGAGAATCATGACGTTCCCTGTCTCACCGGAGTGAGTGAAGAAAAATCATTCCCTCGCATCCCATACATATGCAAACACGCAACATATAAATAACGCATCGCACATATAAGGTAAAAGTGGCAGTCCAAGATAATGATCCATAGAGATAACATTAATCATAAGCACTGAGATACTGCATGAAAGCATACACCATAAATCTCGATAAAGCATGAAATAACATCGCATAAAGTCTGAATCAATATACAATAATGTTCCATTGAACAGTCAACTAAAGTCAAACATAGATACAAAAAGAACCTGATCGAGGGGGGTACTACATCCTCCCCCCCAAGCCTAGGCTTACTCTTGGAAGCCTAAAACAGATAAGAATAAAGCTCTCTCATCTTCGCTTCATCCTCCCATGTCGCTGAGGTCTCATCACTTGGGTCCCATAGGACCCTTACCTGGTCGATGGTACGACCCCTGAAGGTCAAATCTTGATCAGTAATACATTTGGCCTAAAATTCCGACGGAGAAGGTATATTGAGAACAAATTTGATTTTTTTTTGAAAAATTGCTCGCATTCGTCGGAATTCCGATGATAATTCAATATATGTTTTCGACAGAGAAGGAATTGGCAATGACATTTGTGTTTTTTACAAAAAGTGTTCGCGTTCGTCAAAATTCTGATGAAAACGGGCATTACTTTGAAAAAAAAAAAAAAAAGACCAAGATATTTGAAATCATTTTCGCAGCCTCTTCCCATTCTCACATTGCCGCCCCAACAACGTATTCCCGCTCACAGTTCCACCTCTGTCAAACCCCTGCAACTGTATCAAGGTTGTGTCTGCGTAATGCCACGACCGGTTTTTTCTAGGAGGATGGAGCCATAACCTTTCTCAAGTGATCCGAACAATCCAATGAAGCCGACTACCTCGCACCCTGAAGTGGGTTTTATATCTCAAACTGTTGTTGGAGGATCTGCATACAGAGTGAACAGAGCGAGCTAAAGATAATGTAGTATTGTTGGTCTTGCTTGCTTGTACAAAAGAATTAGGTTATTACTATGGATAGTTATTGTTTTCCGGAGGACAACGGAGCTATGAATGTCTTGCGATAGAGGACCGACGGAAGCGATAGAGGCAGATCAATCCATGTCGGGTGTTCTTCACCACTATAGTTGAGGGCTTCCCAAGATTTGCAACTATCTCCTCCCACACAAACACCCGGAGAGTAGTTTTTGAGGGAACGGGGCATAGTAGTTCAGGCGGCTCGATCCGCATAGTAGTTTCCTCCCCACTAGCACTAGTTTATAAATCCTTGGGGAACTATCTCCTTCACCAACTCTCTTCCTCCCACCCACCTTGCATGGGGGGCCCACCCAAGTACGAATTGGAGTTGCAAGATCACAGGCATGGGCCATTATAAAGGCAACAAAGGTAGTGACACCAACAGAAGTAGACTGTATTGCACTTCCACACCCGCTTACGAAGAGATACAAGCGAAACTCGAGCTTCTGTTTAGCTCTCTATTTCTCGAGCGAGATAACGAGCCGCTCTATTCAGGGGTAGGGCGAAGAGGATTTCCATGGTGTTTTTGGGTGAACTAAATTGTGTCCTTGGCAATCAATCACGAATCGAATATCTTCAAGGACGTGCACTGACAAATGCAATTGGAAACCTTGGCATTACTGATGCATATGTTGCTGCTCTCAACAAGTTTGGTCATGACCTTGAGAATATAGTAGAGCAGGTATAGTTATCTGTTAGTTTTGCGATTTCAGTTTACTTATATCAGAAAAACATATTATAGTTTCTCATTTCTTATTCTAGTACTTGATCACACTTATGGTGTATATTTACTATGTGTTCTCCATATTAAAGGTCCCCTCTTAAGTAGACAACACCAGGAAACATGTAATGATAGTTTATTAATATAAAGAAATTATTCGATTGTACCCAAGTTCTTAGGAAATGCAATGTACTTGTTATATGTGAATCACTTCAAGTGCATTGCTAGGGAAGGACAAGAAGACCATCGGTTAAACCTAGCATGTCATAGTGCAATTTACAGATTGTGGCCTCTTCACGAGTAGCTCACTTTATGCTTTCACGTTCCATTTCCAATCGCATAAGGCACATAATAGCATCACTTGCATCTTGAAGCCTTGAGAAAGAGTGGATCTTAGGCTTGACATGCAATGGTTTTTTGTGGCACATCCCTCTATTCGTCTCTTAAGCCACGACTCCATTGGGTTTGTCATAACAATTTCAGCACCATCCATGATTAGTCCATCATCTTTCATGATTAACAGTAGCGAACTTATCCAATGCCACATAACACCATGCAATGAAACTTAAGACATAACTCATTATTCTTTTGTATGAGATTTTTTAACCAAGATTAATCATATTTCAGCTTGTGTGATAAGTTTTGGCATGGGAATCAACTAATAGACAAAATAGATATTTATCATCAAAAATTTATTAAACACAATGAGAATTACAGAGCAAGAAGGGCCAGCAGCTCAACAAAGAACATCAAAGCATTGCACTTCCATATCTTCAGCAACTAACTACTCCAGCATGTGAGACTACTCCAAAGACCCTATCCACATGAATGTTCCATCGTATTCATACTATTAGTATTTGAATAATTTACAATTGTGGTGCACACATTTGAGCAACTCATGCCTATCTAATCTCCATTTGCATAACCTAAGAAGGTAGATACAACTAAATAATCTTGAAAGAATTGCATATGAAGGGCACTATTAGAAAAGAACTTATGTACCCTGCTAGTCTATGTAGCTACTACTAATTATGGCATATAAATAGATACATGTGTTAGAATGTGTTGAAATAGTAGCTAGCTCGGATACCTATCTATTGCATTTTAATGTTGTCAATGACAATTAAAATACACATGTATTATCTATTATGTAAATCGAACTTAGGGCTGGGCCCAAATACATGTAACTTGTAATTATGTCTTGTTTGGGCAAGACCTATATATAATGTAACTTGTGGATAGGACAAGCCCTGTAAATGTAACTTGTAATTTGGTCTGACCCTAATTGGGTGATGTAACTTGTGGTCCTATATTGAATGTAACTTGTAGATAGGGTAGGTCCAATATGTATATATTAATGTTCCTTCATTTGATGATGATTCTTAAATTTGTATATATTCAGCCATACTTGCAAAGTTCGATCAATGCTTAACTACCGATAATCATCGGTTGTAAATCTCATAGCACAGAATACTGATTGGTATCAGTTTACATTAAAACCAATGCACTCCGATTAATATCGGTTAACATATTAACTATGAACACCAATTGTTATCGGGCTTAACCAATGCACTCCGATTAATATCGGTTAATATATTAATTGTGAACATTGATTGTTATCGGGCTTAACTAATACATACCGATTAGTATCGGTTGTCTTGCATATGATAAACATGTCGATTAAGTATCAGGTGGTTTGTTAAGTGATATACACCGATTTAGGTTTCTATCCTCCTCCTTTGTTGACATCCCCTCCCCCATTGTCTAATATATCTATGAATTTTCCAACAACTTTTAATATCACAACAAGAGATAATTTTGTATGAGTTTCTTAAAGCCAACTTTATTACTCTCCCCTTCAAAAATTGAATAAAAAACCATAAACAAAATTAGGACAATCCTTTTTTCAAGCATCATCAACTATTCCACTAATGAATGTCATGATTTGGAGATTAAAATTCAACAACTTATTGTAGTTCTAGTAACATTTAAATAATAGGTTACAATGAGTTATACACTCATCATATCCCTTCTAAAATGACATTTATAACCTATTATGTTTTTATCTTGCTATATGACATTGGTAGCTTAATTACCCATTAGGGGCTCATTGTCATTCATGGTACTACGATTTCATGTGCAATCATAATTGGGAGGCAACATAATAGCCTAGTTCTTCTTGTCTCTACATTGTGGAGTAAGAATAATAGTTGTCAATTGTTCCTCTTTTTTAAGGATCCACTTTACCTTTGTTGATTTTTATCTTTTATAACTTGATATCCTTTCTTGCATAGAATTGTCCTGAATCCAAATTCTCTCCTTGCTTGGACGTGTGTGTTCCTTGATTAGGACCTCTTTCATTGTTTTGTAGGCAAATAAACAAAGACATCGACGTCTCCTCTCTACTTATACACAAAATGGCTAATTGAAACCACTTCATATACACAAAATGTCTCCTTGCACTGATCGAGCCTAAAAAATGTGACACCCTTGTTCAACCTAAAATGATACTCTACAACACGATGCCTATCATTCATGAGCTCAAGGTGGTTGCTTTCATGCTCAATAAAAATATGATCAATTTTTTTTGTAGTTTCACCACCATCATAATATCATTTTGCTATTGTTAACATCATACATCCTCATGCTACACTGAGAATTCATCAGGCTCTTCAATTTATTCACTCTTTATATGTTAGTGACTACCTTTAACTTATGAACCTTCAAATAAATCATCATAATTACCCCTTCACTATCTTGTGTTGAATGAAAATCCTTCAACTGGATTGCATTGTATAAGAATTTGGTGTGGATCTTTCATTCTTTCCTTGATTTGCCATTTTTTATTGTTCCACCCTATGATTTTGTATTTGAGGTATGTAAAATAGTTGCTCTATAGATTTTTTTTAATCTCTTTGCATTCTTTTGGTTGCCTTCATTTAAACTATGTAATGTTTCCATAATATCTCTCTTACAACTATCTCTTCCTTTCTTTTGCAATTAAGAGATCACTTGAATTGTAGGTAGACCCCTTCAAATGATAGGGCAGACTTCCTTTTATACCTAATATATGTCTTGAAAGCATTTTATCCTGATGGCATTAAATTAATGTACTTTCTCTTCTATCTGGTATTGGTGGAGCAGAGGTTGCATTGCATCGACCTAGGATACATATTTCCGCAGATACAACACAAGTTAAATGTATCCCAGGTCGATGCAAAGCAACCTCTGCTCCAGAGATCACCAGAAAATAGAGAAAGAATTTTAATTTAATGCCATCAGGATAAAAGGCTTTCAAGACAGATAAATGGTATGCAATTGTATCTATTTGGAATGCATTACCCAAACAACGCAATTGATCGGTCACCTTTGAAAAGAAAGTGGTATGATGAAATCTTTGGGCATAAAATAGATGAAATGCACTCCATACTACTGCTGCACAATATTTTGGTCGATGATATTTTTAAAACAGTAAAGGAAGGTGTATGAAACAACCAAATTCTTATCATTATAAACAATGAATATTTTAAGATCTTTTTATGATGTGTAAGTTGATAATATTTTATGAAAGGTCCCTAAATGAATACACTTTAAACTAATTTTAGCAATGACTATTAGATGTAGACAAAATGAATGCTTTTTGGATTAGGATGGTACACAGAATCTACTATCAAAAGGCTGTCAAAAATTCTTGGGACTAGGAGGTGTGAAATGGCCTACTCTTATGCTTTTCATGCCATCAAAATTTGAGTTTGATTGTCATCATTTACTTTGCCAAATTCTTCACATGTAACTCTTGAATCAATTTCCTACACACAAAATGACGAAAAATAGGTTTGTTGATGGGGGATTTCCTAGGTCAAACCTCGGGTTGTGAATTAACCTTGAAGTATAATGTTTTCCTTTTGAGGGAAAGGATAGATCTAATCTAAAAATGCTTAAAATTGAACATGATAACTTGATGAATCTTTCTTGAATCCTCACACAAGGTTTTAGGATGTCATGCAAACTGTTGATCATGAATTTTGTGCTTTAACTTGTGATGCAGAGGAAGGGTGTGATAAATGAACCTTTAATATTTATAAGGGAAATACAAGGTCCAACCCCTAGGCCTACTAGCACCCAAATGGCTCAAATAGGTCAAATGCAAGCCAACACTTTTTCAAATGATTCCAAAGGTATTGAATGTTTGTACTACCTTAAAATAAGTTGTTTTAATTGGTTTTGTGGTTCCAAGAACTTGTTTAAGTGCAAAACCCTCTTTTTAGCCTTCTAGGCGTAGTTGCCCAATTAGCCCTCCAGCGAGGAAAATGAATTATTTTCTCTCAACTTTACCAAAACAATAAACAAAAAAAATTGGATATTCAGACACCCATTTGTCTTCTCTTCAACATACCAGAAGATTGCATATGGTTGCTTTGGAAAGTATATGTTGTCCTGTAACTATGCACTGTTTTTGGACTCCAAAAATGATAGTTTTACAAAGGAAGTATATAATGTTTTAACTCCTTGACTCCCAGACTCTCAACAATCATCCAATATGATTCAAAACTAAGGAAAATGCAATTATTTACAATGTTTAACCTTCTTAGATGCAAAATCCCTTATTTAGCCTCTCACAAACCCTTAAAAGTAGGGTTTCTCATATACCCCTCTTCCAAACACTATACCATCCAAATGATGATGGATTAACCTTTCATTTGAAATGTCTAAACACTGTCAATCATAAAATGTGCCCCTCCTTAAGGCAGATTTGCTACTGTTGCTCCTTAGCAAGCAATTTCTCCACTCTTACATTCGTTGTTTTGGTGATCACCCCGGTTCTCCACCCAATCTGCACATCAACCTGTTAGTAATTTATTGTACATGTTAGAGGAGTGCCATCCCGTGAATATTAGGCATTTTACAATCATGGAATGACCATTCTCATTGTAAATCAACCAAATCAAATGCCAAATTGCACAAATTTGTTAGAATAGTCAATGCAACTAGTCTAAAGTCCGTGATAAATGGATTATCAGTGCATCTTCCCTGCAAATAAGATATTCAAGGTCTCTTCAATGCATTAGGAATTCAAATACACACTCAAGACAAAGTTACCATAAGCCAAAACACCAAAAAATTGCAAGAAAACAAAAATTTGTTGTTATTGCTTGTCCCAGTCCGTATACCAGCATTCTCTGTCGTACAAAGCATTACATCAACCATTTGATCAAAAACTCTTAATTACTGACACACAAGGTCATGAAATGATTTATTGAACTTGCCTAAACTCTTCTAGACTCCCTAAGCCATAAATTCCTATTACATCTTTTTGTTGGTCCTAAGGTCCTTACCAAGCCCTTTAGGACAAATTACAAACTTATTACAATTTTCATTATTAAAGGCCATAATGGACCTTAAGACATCATAATTGATTGGCTCTTCACTCCTAAGACCTTCAAAAGTCTTTAATGGCTGCATTGAGTGCTTTGGTCTTCCAAATGCACCTGCACCAACTTGATTTCTCCTTCAATGCTTGATGATGCTTGATTGCTTGTTCACTTGGAATTGAATTGATTTTATAATTAAGAGATCACTTGAATTGTAGGTAGACCCCTTCAAATGATAGGGTAGGCTTCCTTTTATACCTAATATATGTCTTGAAAGCATTTTATCCCGATGACATTAAATTAAAGTACTTTCTCTTCTATCTGGTATTGGTGGAGCAGAGGTTGCATTGCGTCGACCTATGATACATATTTCCACAGATACAACACAAGTTAAATGTATCCCAGTTTGATGCAAAACAACCTTTGCTCCAGAGATCACCAGAAACTAGAGAAAGAACTTTAATTTAATGCCATCAGGATAAAAGACTTTCATGCCATCAAAATTTGAGTTTGATTGTCATCATTTACTTTGCCAAATTCTTCACACGTAACTCCTGAATCAATTTCCTACACATAAAATGACGAAAATAGGTTTGTTGATGAGGGCTTTCCTAGGTCAAATAGGTTTGAATATACCTTGAAGTGTACAATATGGAAGGTTTGTATTCTTAATCTCTTGCCCATTTCTTAATTTAAAAGATGATATCTTTATTAAATATCTCCTCTATTTTTGGAGGTAGACATCTTTAGGAAAATATCTCTTCCTCCCTCTTTAAAATGACCCCTTTAGATCTAATCTAAAAATGCTTAAATTTGAACATGATACCTTGATGAATCTTTCTTGAATCCTCACACAAGGTTTTAGGATGTCATGCAGACTGTTGATCATGAATGTTGTGCTTTAACTTGAATTCTCCTTCAATGCTTGATGAATGCTTGATTGCTTGTTCACTTGGAATTTAATTGATTCTATAGTTAAGAGATCACTTGAATTGTAGGTAGACCCCTTCAAATGACAGGGTAGGCTTCCTTTTATACCTAATCATACATAAAGTGTTTGAATTTTTTCTCACACATGAGGCAAGAAATGAGGGGTCATATTTTGGGTCCCAATCATGAGTCTTGTCAATTTAGGATGTGACATGCTAAAGTGGGTATCAATGTCTCAAGATCAGATGGACCTTAAGTGATTGTCTCCCTTGCATATGATTTGTTTGGGTGATAAACTTCACCATTCTACTCACCAGCTACTTAGTTTTTGCGGGTAAGAATCTTTTTTGTTTTGGTTATGGTTGTGGTTGTTTGTAGGGAGACATTTACAAATTTATATCTATTTTCACTATTTAATGGTTTATGGGTTTGTAATGGTAATTTAATGTTCTTTCATATTTTTGTATATATTCTTTATAATAGCCTATTTTATTGATTTGTTCTATTATCGATAATGGTGTGGGTCAAACGGCTTTGTCGTCGGTGCATGAAAGCATTGAACGAGTTCTACTTTTAAAAATTGCATAAAACATTTATTATTTATTTGATTCAGTGTTATTTGCCAAAAAGGATTATCAATGATGTTTCCTTTCTCCAAGAATTGTCTAGGATCTTTCCATCAGATAATATGTAATATCGAATGACTAAATATTTTCTTTACAAATGCTTATTTTACTTAATTATCATATGAGCGTGAATTAAAATTTATATCTATACGGAAGCAGAACATACAAGCTGAAGACTCATGTGCAAGTAAATTTTGTAAAAGAAAGCAAGCAGGCATTATCTTGAATGATATGGAAACAAGCTCATCAACTGCCTAGAAGATAGCAATTGGAGAAAAGCAGAGGAAAGTGTTAAAGGGTGATAAATACATAGAGAGTATACAATACAAACAAATAATGTCTGGAGTGTGTGATGTGACATCTCTAATTTATGTCCAGAGGGACTAACTGGTTTTGGAGTTCTTGCGAAACCTATTGGGCCATGCTTGGAGGAAATCAATGTGTTCATGCAAGGAGCACCTTTTTTCTATTATGAGAATGATGCTTTTGCACCGAAGGATATTTGGAAGGCAATATCCAAAAATTTCTATAGTGTGGAACCAGAGTTGGCGAACTCAAAGTAATTTTCAGCTTTCAGAAGACCAAGAGGTTATGTACACAATCTCCCAATAGAAGGGCGATTTCAAGCATTACCTCTCCCCCCCCCATGACTATTCAGGAAGCACTTCCTCAGACAAAGGCCTATTGGCCTCCATGGGATCAAAGAAAAAAATTGAAGCATAGATTCTAGACGATGTGGTGGTGTCCTTCGTGAATAACTTTGCACTGTAATTGAAAATTCACGAGGGAAACTGCAAGATAGTGAACAGAAATACATTCTTGAAAAGTGCGAAGAATGGAACTTGGTTTGGGTGGGGCCAAGTCAGGTGTCTCCTTTAGAGGTTGACGAGATAGAAATCATATTAGGATTTGAAAAAGATCACACTCATGGAACTTCGTGTGCGACTGATCGATTGCATTGTTTGGGTAATGCATTCCAATAGATACAGTTACATACCATTTATCTGTCTTGATTAAAGCCTTTTATTCTGATGGCATTAAATTAAAGTTCTTTCTCTTCTATCTGGCATTGGTGGAGAATAGGTTTCTTTGCATCAACTTGGGATACATTTAACTTGTGTTGTATCTATGGAAATATGTATTTTAGGTCAATGCAATGCAACCTCTTCTCCACCAATACCAGATAGAAGAGAAAGTACTTTAATTTAATGTCATCAGGATAAAAGGCTTTAATCAAGACAGATAAATGGTATGCAACTGTATCTATTTGGAATGTATTACCCAAACAATGCAATCGATCAGTTGCACACGAAGTTCCACGAGTGTGATCTTTTTCAAATCCTAATATTATTTCTATCTCGTCAACCTCTAGAGGATCCACCTGAGTTGGCCCCACCCAAACCAAGTTCCATTCTTCACACTTTTCAAGAATGTATTTGTAGCGTCCTAAAATTGCGACACTTGCAATTTTGACTGCATTTGGGTCTTCACGATGGCGACGCAACACTGAACCTGAATGGAAACCCCGAAACTTGTCCACAACATCAAAAACTGCATTTTTCCAGCACCCTGCCTGATCCCTCCTTGCACCATGCTGTCTCGGGAGGTGGAACCAGAGCGCCCAGCGCCCTGGTCCCTGGCCCTATTTTGGGCCCGGTCTCCTATGGGACTTCGGGTCTTTTTGTTTGCAAATTGGAAAATAACATTTCCTGGTCGGCCTAAGGTCGGGAAAATCAGTCTATCAACCCTAATTGGCAAGTATATAAACTACACTTTCCTCTCTCATTTGGATAGAGGCGAAAAAGGTGGAAACGATACTCAAACATTCAAGCATTCAAGCATTCAAGCATTCAAACATTCCTTCAAGCAATTGATCATTCTAAGTCTCCATTCAAGGCTAAGTGTTGCATTCAAGACAAGGATTCAACCATTGAAGAGGAGATCACATGCTACAACATACAACATACAACAAACAACAACATCTATACCTTCGCATATAAGGATACAAACATCCTTACAACAAGGTACTAGTACTTGTTTTACATTACAGTCATTTACATTTACAGCATTTCTCATTTCTTGGTTAATTCCAAAACCGGGGTTTGACCTAAGGGCAAACCCCTAATCCCTAACCCCCCAATCGTCTTCGCTTTTCTGTGTGTAGGTTGCAGGTACGCAGCTGAAATTGAAGATCTGGAATCCTTGTGCAGAGACGAACAGATCCCCCTTCGTTTCGCGGATTTTTCGAAGGACCATGTGCACGCCGAGCGCCATCGTCCCGTCAAATTTTGCTCAAATTTGCAAGACAGCGCCGTCTCGACATTTTACTGCTAATTCCAGGTCCGCAGCTTCATCCTATATCCCTATCTCAGTTTATAAGCAAATCTTTCTCACTTTCTATGTATTCCTAGCTTAATCATTCTATATACATTCTTTACAAAAGAGGGTAGCCTTGCTGTCTTAACCCTTGAAACTCATATAGAATCCAATCTTGCATTGCGTGGGATTGGATCTTGTGGGTTTCAACCCCTCTTTTGAATGTAAAGTCCCTCCTAAGTGAAAACCATCAACCCTAGTGACTCTCCCTTCTCTCTCCTTGGAGTCAGGGAGGGGAGAACAACTAGGGTTAGATCTGAAAATTTTGCTTTCCTAATTATATTTCCATGTTTGATCTTTTGCAAAATTTTAGAGGTTAATTGCATAAAAACCCTAAATTTTCTTTTTAAGTAATTAAACTTGTGAAATGTTTAATTGTTAATGCTTGTTTCAGATCTGCCCTTCTATTACAAATTATCAATTCATATTTGTGCTTTAATTTTGAAAATTAAGTGGTTAAGTGTCAAAACCCTAATTTTTGAGACCCTCTTGATTCAACCTTTGTCCGACAATTTCACTAATCAAAACACCTCCAAATCGGCTGTAACTTTGGATTCCGCAATAAAATCACAATATCTTTCATCCCTGAAAATTTGGAAAAAAGTTGCGAGGATCGTGTGCACTCCGAGCGCCATCGTCCCCGACATTTTTTCCGAAATTTCGGGAGCTAGATCTTACTGTATTTTTCTCCTAAAATCCAGAATTTTGGCTGATTTCATCAATTCTAACACTTTCAAAATTACAGTCAAAGTTGGTCTAGCGATTGCTTGGATTGAGGCTTCTAATCATTCAAAAAATTGTTGAAATTGAAATTTGTGTCAAAATTGTGTTTCTTACAGTCCTAAATCTAAAAAGTGTGTTATCATTCATTCGAAATTTCAGTGATTTATTCAAATTTTTGCAATTTGTGACTTTTGAAATTAAGTGCTTAATTACAACAACTTTGATTTCCGCTTTCAAAATTGAATTTTGCGTGAAATTGAGTCAATTTTCAAATTTCAAAACTTGCATTGCTTTTGGTATTCCCTCTAAAATCATAAAATTCAAAATTTCAGTTTCCCTCTCTTTTTCAAAATTCAAATTTTGCATTTTTTGACAATATTGGTAGGGTTCAATTTTGAGATTGCAACTTTAATTTGGCCTATCTACAGATCGTAAAATCACTCAATTTTTTCAGGTTAGCTGTAAAATCATCATAGCTTTCATCCCTGCAAATTTCGAAAAAAGTTGCGAGGACCGTGTGCACCCCGAGCGCCACGGTCCCAGACATTTTTTCCAAAATTTCGGGAGATTGTCCTGATTGTATTTAACAGCTTAAATCTAGAAGATTGGCCGGTTTTACTGAAATTTGCTACCTCTAAAATTCAAAATCTTCTCTCTTTCTTTAGTGCATGAGTTTTACAACAATAAGTCCTACTTACACTATTCCCGTTAGACGAAGCCTTATAATTAAGTCCTTCCAAGGTTTAATTACTGAGGAGATGGAACCTAATTTGAATAGCCTTTTTAACGAGGACATGGGTAATTCCTCTAATCCTCTTAATGATGAAGAAGCTCTCCATGAGGTTTCTGTAGAACAACTTTCAAAATTGGATAACCAATTTGATGATTTTCGACAATGGATGTCTCAAGAATACCCTGATAGTCAAGCTCTTCCTTTAATTGAGGGTCTAAAACGTATGCTTCAAAGTGATAAGAATGGAATTGATATTTTGCGTGGTATTGCACACATTGTGGATTCAAATGTGATGCCTATGAAGAGTTGTGCTGAAACTTTGGGTTATACACAACCTCCTACTCAAGACAATCATTCTATTCCTTTGATGACTTCTATTGCTAGTATACCTTCTTTTACATCAAACATAATGACTACTTCAATACAAGACATTCCTCCTATGATCACTAGTCATGGGGGCAATCCCTCTTCTTCAATCAACCCTCTTCCTTCATTCAATCCGACTTCTTCATTCATTCCTTCAATAAGTGTTCCTATTATATCACCACAAATGAACATGACACAAGGGGGCAATTCGTTTTCCATTCCTCCTTGTAGTGTTCCTCCTGTCCAATCATCTCCTATGACTAACTATCATAGTGTCCCACCACCTTACTCTCTACCTTCTTTCAATAACATAACACCTCCATCACAATCTAACACGTCTAATATGAACTCTTCGATTGAAGCGACCATTAACAATCTTGCACAAACTGTCTCTTCTTTACAGCAACAAATTGCCTCTATGAATCAATCTAAGTTTAGTGTGCCCACATTTGATGTTGCAAGCCCACTTTCTCTTGACATTGTTCGAGCTATTCCCCCTAAACATGTTGAAATTCCGCATTTGGAGCTTTATAATGGTAAGGGTGATCCTCTAACACATGTTAAGACTTTTCAAACAATATGTACTGATTTTGCTTATGACCAAAGGTTGCTTGCAAAACTGTTTACTAGAACATTAAGAGACAAAGCCCTACAATGGTATTGCTCGTTGCCTTCCTATTCTATTTCTTCTTTCGAACAACTTGCAAATGCTTTCATTCAACAATTTCAAAACAATATAAGTCCTAAAGTTACTTTGATTGATTTAATGCATTGTAAACAAGGTGTTAAAGAAAAAGTGACTGATTTCATTGGTAGATATAAGCATTTGTATGCTCAAATTTCTTTTCCAGTGCCTGACAATGATATTCAAAGAATCTTTATTTCTAATTTACAAAAAGATATTCGAGACAAACTCCTGTTTTCTGAGTTTACTTCTTTCCAACAGTTGTGCGCAACTCTTCACAATTATCAACTGACTGTGAGTCAAATGGAACAATCACATCCTATGGCTCCGAGTGATAAGGGTGATAGTAGTCAACAACCATTTGGGAAGTTTAAACCGAACAGAGAGTCCATTAAATTCAATGAAAACATCATCAACAACAATGTGAATGCAGCATCAGGTGTGCCTCCTATTTCTAAGTTTTTCAAGAAAGAAAGAAAGTTTACTCCTTTGAATGAATCATTGCATAGTATTATGAATAAGTTATTGGAACAAAATGTGCTTACTCTTCCTCCTATAAGGCAAATAGATCCTGCAAAGATTAATTCACCCTATTTTGATAACAAATCTTTTTGTCAATTTCATCGTCAACCTGGGCATGATACTGAAAAATGTTTTGCTTTAAAGGGTAAAATTCAAGATTTGATTGATAATAATACTATTTCTGTTTCTGGAGTGAATGATAAAGGCAACACATCTGTAGCTCCTCCTAACCAAAATCTTCAGATTTTTACTGATCCATTACCTTCTCATACCTCTAATGCGATTGATACTACTGATTCCTCTGTCTCACCTGATGATCTTGTGTCCATGACTCCGAATGTGATTAACTTTGTGGAGCAGCAGAAAATCCCTAAAGAACTTTCCATCACCTTTGATTCTAGCGAAACTATCAGGGCACCTGATGGTCCTTTATATATAGTTGCAAAAGTAAAAAATACACCTTGCCGTGGAGTGCTTATTGATCCTTCTTGCATGGTTAATGTCATTACTGAAGAATTTCTTTTTACTTTGCAATTGAATCAAGTGATCTATGACGAAACAAATGTGGTTGTGAAACTATTTGATGCATTTTCTTCTCTTGCAATTGGTTCTATTACATTACCTATTGAGGTCCATAACAAATCCCTTGATGTGGACTTTGCTATTATTCCATCATCCGAACAATTTCGTGTGAAGCTAGGCTATCCTTGGCTATCTTCCATGAAAGCTATTGCTTCTCCTATTCACAAGTGTTTGAAATTTCCCCATAATGGTGAAGTTGTTACTGTCAATCATAGTCTCTTTAAACCAACCGAAAGAACTTCTAGCGTTCCTCTTGATTACTTTTGGCCTAAACAATTCCAATCTCTTCCTCCGCGAAGTGATCATCTTTTCAAATCTTATCAAAAGTGGAAAAAAGATATGATCCTATCTCTAAGTGAACCTAGAACACCCAAACTTGACATTCCTATCATTCTTGAGAAGGAAGTTCTTCCTTTGAAAGATAAAACTAATGTCTTTCCTCAAGAAGATTCCCAACCCATCCCTATGGATGTGACTATGCCTATATCTAATAAACTTCCTAAAAGTAGACCTATCCCTCCTCGTCATGATGGACTTGGTCTCCTTCCTAAACCAAATATTCCTCCCTTATATGGAGCAGTTCCTCCTCCTTCCTCTTATGGAGAGAAGAGACCTTCCTCTTCTCCTATTTTTCAGCCTAAGAAACCACAACCTAAACACCCAAGTGATAAGGATGAGAACATTCCTCCTCCTCAATCTTCTCAACTTCCTACTAAGACTAGACGAAATCGTTCTGCACGTGAACGCCGACGAAAGCGTCGTCTTAGAGCTCAGGCAGCTGCCTCTCAAACTTTGCAATCCCCAAAAACACCTTCAACAAGCATTATTCCATTTTCTCCTCAGCCGACGATTGAGCCGAAATCTCCTAAACATAAGATGCATGATGGTCTTGATCCTGTGTGAGTTAAAGATCCTATTTTTATAAATCTTGATGATGATATAGATGAAAATGTTACTTCTCTTGCTTCTGATAGTGAACATGAACTTGTTGATGTTGATAACCATTTATCTAATGAATTTTCTAAAGCACTTATCCTAGCTCCTAGACAAGAACAACATGGCTTGGAACATGAACATAGCCCTTGTTTGGATCTTGTGATATCTCCATCTGCTGTGTTGAATGTTCCTCCTCTAGCGTGTTCCCTGCCTTCCTAAAACGTTGATCAGCAAGATCGGGGGGTAGATGACGTGCTAGACTAGTTTCATTAGCATAGCAGATTCTCTCCTCCTCTATTTCTTTTGTTACTTCTTCTATATGTTATTCTCATTCTTCTATTTGTTGTCCTTAGTGTTGTCTACTTGAGGACGATGCAAAACATTGAGATCTCTTTTGGTCTCTCTCATGTTGACTCAAAAGACACATGTGTTCCCTTCTTCTAGGTGACCTTTCTTGATTGGGGAATGAAGAACAATTATGCACACATACATATGATATACATGAATTATCATACAACATACTGACCCCGAGGGAAGCGAAGTCACCTTGTGCTTTGTGTTTTGTGTCTATTATCCTTGGGCTTATCTCACACTTGGGGGCTAAATCCTTGCGATAACGTGCTCCTTTCTCATTTCTTATATGTATCACTACCTTAAAGCAATCACCCCCGGTGAGGCGTGTGCGATCACTTTAACGTAGGGGGGCATACATCCCGTTCATATCTTTTCAAGATACTTGAAAATTTCTTGACAAATTTAGCTTTCTCTTGAAAATTTTTGATATCTTTCTTGCATGACTCATAGTGAGGGAACCTTGCTACTGACAGTCATGGTTCTCCCTCATGATCTTCCCTTTTACTTTGTCAATCGAAGTCGTAAGATCCTTAGTCCACTGGGGGCTTGGTGTATCTTGCCTCCTTGACGTGGTGAAAGTTTTTCAATGTTGTTTCCTTGTACTTTATCGGAAGTATGAGCGTACGCTTATACTCCCGCTAAAGTGGGGGCTAAATGTAGCGTCCTAAAATTGCGACACTTGCAATTTTGACTGCATTTGGGTCTTCACGATGGCGACGCAACACTGAACCTGAATGGAAACCCCGAAACTTGTCCACAACATCAAAAACTGCATTTTTCCAGCACCCTGCCTGATCCCTCCTTGCACCCTGCTATCCCGGGAGGTGGGACCAGAGCGCCCAGCGCCCTGGTCCTTTAGGACTAGGGCGCCCAACGCCCTGGTCCCTGGCCCTATTTTGGGCCCGGTCTCCTATGGGACTTCGGGTCTTTTTGTTTGCAAATTGGAAAATAACATTTCTTGGTCAGCCTAAGGTCGGGAAAATCAGTCTATCAACCCTAATTGGCAAGTATATAAACTACATTTTCCTCTCTCATTTGGATAGAGGCAAAAAAGGTGGAAACGATACTCAAACATTCAAGCATTCAAGTATTCAAACATTCCTTCAAGCAATTGATCATTCTAAGTCTCCATTCAAGGCTAAGTGTTGCATTCAAGACAAGGATTCAACCATTGAAGAGGAGATCACATGCTACAACATACAACATACAACAAACAACAACATCTATACCTTCGCATATAAGGATACAAACATCCTTACAACAAGGTACTAGTACTTGTTTTACATTACAGTCATTTACATTTACAACATTTCTCATTTCTTGGTTAATTCCAAAACCGGGGTTTGACCTAAGGGCAAACCCCTAATCCCTAACCCCCCAATCGTCTTCGCTTTTCTGTGTGTAGGTTGCAGGTACGCAGCTGAAATTGAAGATCTGGAATCCTTGTGCAGAGACGAACAGATCCCCCTTCGTTTCGCGGATTTTTTGGAGGATCGTGTGCACGTCGGGCACCATCATCCCGTCAACTTTTGCTCAAATTTGCAGGATAGCGCCGTCTCGACATTTTACTGCTAATTCCAGGTCCGCAGCTTCATCCTATATCCCTATCTTAGTTTATAAGCGAATCTTTCTCACTTTCTATGTATTCCTAGCTTAATCATTCTATCTACATTCTTTACAAAAGAGGGTAGCCTTGCTGTCTTAACCCTTGAAACTCATATAGAATCCAATCTTGCATTGCGTGGGATTGGATCTTGTGGGTTTCAACCCCTCTTTTGAATGTAAAGTCCCTCCTAAGTGAAAACCATCAACCCTAGTGACTCTCCCTTCTCTCTCCTTGGAGTCGGGGAGGGGAGAACAACTAGGGTTCGATTTTTCCGCTTTACAGTATTTCTGTTCACTATCTTGTAGTTTCCCTTGTGAATTTTCAATTATAGTGCAGAGTTCTTCATGAAGGACACCACCACATCGTCTAGAGTCTATGCTTCAAATTTTTTCTTTGATCCCATGGAGGCCAACAGTCCTTTGTCTGAGGAAGTGCTTCCTGAATAGTCGTGGGGGGGAGAGGTAATTCTTGAAATCGCCCTTCTATTGGGAGATTGTGTACATAACCTCTTGGTCTTCTGAAAGCTGAAAATTACTTCGAGTCCGCCAACTCTGGTTCCACACTATAAAAAATTTCGGATATTACCTTCCAAATATCTTCGGTGCAAAAGCATCATTCTCATAATAGAAAAAAGGTGCTCCTTGCATGGACACATTGATTTCCTCCAAGTGTGGCCCAATAGGTTTTGCAGGAACTCCAAAACCAGTGAGTCCCTCCGGACATAAATTAGAGATGCCACATCACACACTCCAGACATTGTTTGTTTGTATTGCATACTCTCTATGTATTTATCACCCTTTAACACTTTCCTCTGCTTTTCTCCAATTGCTCTCTTCTAGGCAACTGATGAGCTTGTTTCCATGTTATTCAAGATAATGCCTGCTTGCTTTCTTTTATGAAATTTACTTGCTCATGAGTCTTCAGCTTGTATGTTTTGCTTCCGTACAGATATAAATTTTAATTCACGCTCAGATGACAATTAAATAAAATAAGCATTTGTAAAGAAAAGATTTAGTCATTCGATGTTACATATTATCTGACAAAAAGATCCTAGACAATTCTTGGAGAAAGGAAACATCATTGATAATCCTTTTTTGCAAATAACATTGAATCAAATAAATAATAAATGTTTTATGCAATTTTTAAAAGTAGAACTCATTCAATGCTTTCATGCACCAACGACAAAGCCGTTTGACCCACATCATCTCTCACCGTCGGAATTTCGACGACAACTAAGGAAACATCTGACAAGGATGTTGTATATCCGATGTCACATCCATGTCGGACAATCGTCGAGGAGAAAACATAGCATCTATTGGAATTCCGGCGGCAATCCACCAAAATTTGTGGTTAGGGAAGCAAATATAGCCATCGTCGGAGGAGTTCATAACGTCGTCGGATGACCAACGCAAATGGCATCATCGGGAAGACCGATGACGAGTTTTCGATGGTAAAATTGGTCGGATGTCCAACGTGGTGTCATCGGAATTCCGACAATTAGCCGTCGGAAGTTAGGCCCAAATGTACTAGCAGATGCTAAAGAATGCGCATGGGCTCCATGGAAAGCTACTCGTCCTCGACCTGCAAAGCATTCCAATCAAGAACATGGGTCACATCAGGATGATAAGGTCGAAGAACCGAAACATGAAAGACATCATGGATGTGGGATAGACTCGGCGACAAGGCAAGACGATAGGCAATAGGTCCTATCCTCTCAAGGATCTCAAAAGGGCCTACAAAACGAGGCGCCAACTTAGAACCTTTTCCATAACGGATCAGACTCTTCCACAGACGCACTCTCAAGAACACACGGTCGCCAACTGAAAAATGACGATCTACTCTATGGGCATCGACATACTTCTTCTGCCTATCCTGAGCAACAACCAAATGCCCACAAATCTGCTCAACCTGCTGCTCCATGTCACAAAGCATATCCGGTCCTAAACGCACCCTATCCTCCAACTGATCCCAACTCAAAGGAGTACGGCAAGGACGACCATGCAATGCCTGGAAGGGAGACATGCCTATAGAGCTATGATATCCGTTGTTATAAGCAAACTCCATAAGGCAAAGATATTCCTCCCAGCACGACTGCTGGTCCATAACATACATGCGAAGCATGTCCTCCAAGACCCAATTCACACGCTCAGTCTGACCATCGATCTCTGGGTGATAAGTTGAATTGAAGTTCAAGTGGGTTCCCAAAGCATGTTGAAGTGAGGTCCACAATGCTGAAGTAAAGACATGGTCTCTATCAGAAATGATCTGCCTTGGGATCCCATGCAACGTCACCACATCTTCCAAGAAGACTCGTGCCACCACTGCTGTTGTATAAGAAGATCGAATAGGAACAAAATGAGCAACTTTGGTCAATCTATCAACAATGACCATGATGGCATCATGACGACGTGAAGAAACATGCAACCCTACTATGAAATCCATGGAAATGATATCCCATTTCCAATCCGGTATTAAATTAGGTTGTAAAAGCCCTGCAAGGTGCTGATACTCTGCCTTCACCCGCTGGCATTCCAAGCACTTCGATACAAAATCAACAATGTCACATTTCATACTAGCCCAATGATATATCTGTCTAAGATTTGCGTGCATCTTCTTGACACCAAGGTGTGTCGAATAAGGTGCACGATGGGCCTCGGTCATGATCAAAACGCGAAGATCCTCCAAAGGAGGTACATAGATCCATCCAAGATGTCGAAGAAGACCATTTGACTCAAGAGTATATCTAGAATATCTACCCTCCAATGGTCTTCCGAACTCTGCCACGACTCTAACATCCTAATACCAGGGGTCCTGAGGAAGAACTCCAAGAATTTTCTCACTCAAGTCCACACTGAGGGACAATGCTGCAACCTCATGCCACCTACGGCTCAAAGCATCTACCACAACATTTTATTTCCTATGAATATATCGAACCTCAAAATCATATTCGTAGGGGAATTCCATCCATCTTTGTTGTCAAGCATTCAAGTTTGGTTGCGTGAAAATATACTGCAAACTGCGGTGATCACTATGCAGCTCAAACTGACGGGCCCAATAGGAAATGTCGCCATCTAACCAACGCATGCACTACAACTACCAACTCCAAGTCATGAACTGGATAGTTCAATTTGTGATCCTTGAGTTTGCAAGACTAATAGGCAAGCACACGTGCATCCTGCATAAGCACTACACCTGTACCTTCTAAAGAGGCATCTGTGCATACCATAAAATCTCTGGATGGAGCAAGAATTGCCAAAATCGGAGCACTAACAAGGAGTTCCTTTAAGGTATGAAAAGTTGACTCACACTGCTCTAACCAAAAAAAATTCTTCCCTTTCCTCTAAAGAGAAGTGATCGGGTGACCTATCCAGGAAAAACTTTGAACAAAACAACGGTAATATCCGACCAAACCCATGAAACTTCGAACCTTAGAAACATTGGTTGGCGTTAGCCAATTAACAATGGCTTGGATCTTAGAAGGATCCACTGATACACCTTCTCCCGAAACTATATGACCAAGATAGCCTACCTCTGATTGGAAGAAATGACACTTTGCCAAGTTCGCAAAAAGCTGATTCTCCCTCAAGCACTGCAATACCTGTCGCAAGTGGCCCTCATGCTCTTCCATAGATCTAGAATAAATCAATATGTCATCCAAGAACACAAGAACAAAATGATCAAGGTAGGTGCGAAAAACCCCATTCATAAGACTCATGGAAACTGAAGGCGCGTTTGTCAACCCAAATGGCACCACTGTGAACTCATAATGACCATAACGAGTACGAAACACCGTTCTATGAATGTCTGCATCATGAATGCGCAATTGATGATACCTAGATTTCTAATCAATCTTAGAGAACACCTTGGCTCCCTTAACCAGATCAAAAAGATCATCAATATGAGGCAATGTATATCGATTCTTGATGGTTACCTTATTCAGTTGTCGGTAATCAATGCATAACTGAAGAGAACCATCCTTCTTCTTAACAAAGATAACCGGCGCACCCCAAGGAGAAACACTAGGACGAATGAACCCCTTGGCCAACAATTCCTCTACCTGCAACTTCAACTCACTCAACTCCTGAGTAGTCATCCGATATGGAGCTCTCAAAATAGGTTCCGCTCCAGGAACTAAGTCAATGCAAAAATCTATGTCTCGCTTCGAAGGCATACCGGGAATATCCAATGGAAACACATCAACATACTTTCGAAGGATAGGGTGACCATCAAGAGAGATTTCTCGACTCTCTTCCTCATCCACATCCTCAAGATCAACTGCGAAGAAAAGATGACACCCTTGACGCATGCACCGCTTAAGTTGCATAGCAAAAATCATACGTAAGGATATCGATCGCGAAACTCTAAAGATCCCCACTTTCCTACCATGTTCATCTAAACACTCCACTATCTTTAGATGACAATCTACATGAGCACTTTGAGATGATAGCCAATCCATCCCCAACACAACTCCATAGGACCCCAAAGGAATGACTTGAAGGTCAACTGAAGTGACAAAGGGTCCTAGGTCCAACTCACAATTGGGAACGAAGACATCTACAAACACACGTACACCAGTAGCCAACTCTACTTGCCACCTATTTGCCTGCTTAGTAGACGCGAGTCTGCACTGCTCCACAATGGATGAAGAAATAAAAGAATATGAAGCACTGAAATCAAAAAGTACAAAGATAGGAATACCACCCAACACACCTATAGTCTCAATCACTGTACCCTGATGCTCAGCCTGATGATCATCAACCGCTGCAAATACTCTATGGGATCTACCTGCATCCCCCACTGTCGACTTTGATGCGGCTGGCCTCTAACTACTCGTCTGGTGAGAACATTAAGGGCACTAAGCGGCTTTGTGGCCAAACTGACCACAAGTGAAGCAAACTCCTCTACGAGGTTCTCTACTCCCAGACGACCCACTAGACTGTTGAAAGCTTTCCCCACTAGGGGCCTAAGATGCACCCTGAGAGGTCTGCCTTGGAAAATTTTGCCTATTCCTCTGCTAGTTCCTGCTCTTCCGAAATTGAGAGTTGCCACCCTTTTGGCCTTGAGATTGCTTTGGTCTCGGCGACTGCTGTTGTTGGCCACCCTTAGCGAGTGTCTGAGGACCCCTAAAAGGTGCAGCAGTCTGGGACTGATTCCCTCTCCCTCTAGACCCATTGAAAGGATCACTCCCGATCTGAACTCCAGACTGGCCGCCATGAGCATGGCTAAGGTTCCGCTCCACCAGCCTGGCTTTCGCCACGACTACTTCTACTGAAGCAGGCTCAAAAAATCTCACTCCTCCATTGATGCGGTCGTTAAGACCCCTCAAGAAGTGTTGGACAAGCATAGCCTCATCATTTTCGATCCCGACATACTGTTTGAGCTCATAGAACCTGTGCTCAAACTGATCTACTGACAAACCAAACTGGCGCAAAGCATAGAACTCGTCTGCTCGCGACTGCCTCCACTGGGGGGAGAGAAATCGTGCCCTGAATCTCTCTAGAAAGATTTCCCATTACACGGTGTTAATGCTCACATCGATCCTCTCCTTCTCTAACCGCCATTAGATATATGTGAAACTCTTGAGACGCATGATAGTGCATATTGCCTTGGTGTTGCTACCATATGGATACATGGTGAAACACCGATCTAAACTGATAAGCCAGGTCTCTGCCTCGAGACCAGTACCTTTACCGTCAAAGAAAGGAGGATTGGACCTCATCAAGTCCCTCATGTGCCCCATTATAGTTGGATCCTAGTCCACTGGGACCTCTCTCTCTCTCTCTCTCTCTCTCTCTCTTTACAGAATCTACTGAAGTGACTCCTCCACCTGGGCATGGATGGGCGGATCCACCTCAGGTCTAGGGCCTAGTCTAGCTAGCACCTCCTAAAACATCTGTCGTAGCTCTTCCCTCTCGAGAACTTTCTCTCCTGAGTGTTGTTCATCTTGATGAACAGTCTGATCCTGATCCACTCTCGCATGAGTGGGTGGTGGCGAAGGACTATGGCGGTCGGAACTTCTACCCTGACCTCCTCCTCTGCCTCTAGTGCGGCCACCAACACAGCCACCTCCCTTGGCTTTCCTAGCCATGAACTAACACTGCACAGAAGAAAAAGGTTCAGATCAATGGCAAGGAAAGAAACAAGGAAGTCACAACCACTAAGACCTACACAAAAGGTCTAGGTGAATGGGCTCACTACAAACCCAGAGTACCCAGTGTTGAAACATGCGCTCTGATACCAAATGTAGTGCCCCGCCAGGAACCCTAAAGGAATGACCCACAACAAGGGTGAAACAATTTTTTTTTTTAAACTATAAACATATTAAGTGCATTAATAACAATGATGCACAATAATAACACAAGCGGAAGACTTACACCAAAATTCCTTAAGGGTTACAAACGAAAAATAAAACCAAAAGTTAAATTTCACAATTAAAATTCATACAATAATTCATCAAAACTCATAGATCATAATAAGCCATATGCAATAACAGATACACCATTGAAAGAATGAAAGGATACAATATAATTATTCTTCAACCATCATTTACACAAATCATAAAGAAAGCTGATAGACAACATCCAAACTAAGGATTACATTAAACCTCCAATACATGGCTCTCAATATACATATAAAGTTTACATCTTAACCAATTACAAGGTTACATAAATCATTGATACAATGACCACATAGGTCTCCAAAGAATAATAATCTCCAAACATGAGATAGAGCATGAGCCACGAACCACAAAAACACCTGTGAAGCCAATCCTCGCATGAAGGTATGAACAAGAAACATCCGATGGGAAGTGGCACTACCACTCGACTATGGAATTCCCGAAATGGAATCACCCCACTGTGCTAGGAGATAGCAGAGGACCCTCAAGCAAGCAAAAGCATGACATGGTCGACAAAACAATACGAATCCATGTCAGCACAATACGACTCCACAATGAACCAAGTGACTCAACATCACAATACACAAGTGAACTCAACATCACAAAACATAAGTGAACCTAAAGAGAGAGTGTCATCACATAACCTATGATAGTTACCATGGTCGGCCTCCATAGGTCCTAGCCTCCATCCTGGGTTATCCTGGTAACCTTTCTCGAACCTCCAGCTCCAACTAAGTCTCATGCGGACCCTACCGACCTTTTGTGAAGACAAGGTGGTCGGTTTGCCATTCCAGGCCTTCCCACTACATCATGAGCCCTATACAAGCACTCACCCATGCACGACATACAATATCTTATATAATGTTATAAACTACCCACCTAATCAATTAATTAGATTATCACTTATTATCTGACTTTCAATAGGTTATCCAGCCATCCACTTTGGGCGCGACCCCCACTCGAAAGCCACTCTCTCAAGGGACACTAAACAAACATGGTCACTCCACAAGGACCCTATGGCGAAGCAGACAACCATAACACCACTATCCAAATACAAGTGGTCAAAAAAAGGACACACTGACTCTTGGTTAACCATAAGGCAAAGACACTACATGGTTAAGACAACGAGGTCATCATATATCACTTGGTCAATGGTACCAAATACACCACAATAGGACAACTGAACCAAAGATGAGAAATAACAAAAATATAACTCTTTACAAGGAAAGCTAATTTCACTAAGTCCGCACTCAGACAATCTTTGAAAAAATCAGCATTATAAGCACTTGCAACTTCATTGATTGAAAATTAAATAAAACACCCTTATACGACATTCACTTCCTCATAATTTCCAATTCAATATTTCAACAAGAATAAAATATGAATTAATCATAGACATTTAATCCATTTCCAGAATACATCCAAATTTACCATTTTGAATTAATAATTCATGCCTTGATTTCAATAAATAAATTTACCAAATCAACATAATGAAAAAAACACTTAAAAAGTTACTATTGATATTAATCATTAAAACCAACTTTGAAATATTGTGTTTTATATAAATTAAATTAACGACACCTAAAAAGTTGTACCGTGAAGGGTACAAGGTCACACGGGGGCCAAGCCAACCCGTGGTAGTATTGTTGTCAGAGCAACAGGCACTACCTGCCGGTATTACTGCTACCGCCGGTAGTAGGCCTACCGACCAGTAGTGCTTCTACTGTCAGTAGCAGCCACTACCAACCGGTAGCAGTCCTACCGACCGATAGTGTTGTTACCGCGTAGCAGCCCTATCGACCGGTAGTGCTACTACCGCATAGTAATATTGCGAACCTGTAGTATTGCTACATGCGGTAGTCAAACACCATCGTCCCGTGTGGTGGGACTAGCCTGCCACGTGGGTAAGGTAAGGTTAATTTTATAAAATTTATACTTCCTAAGCATTTAAAATTGTTTTAACATGAACTCCATTCATCCCTTGGTCATTTCACGGGCACACACACACACACATAGTGCCAAACACCAAAATTCAAAGGGACATTTACCAAGAAGGCAAATGGTGAATTTAAAATCACACAAGAGCCCAATAAATAAAGATTTAGGCAACCATAGAAGAACTTAATAGATAGGAGAAGGATTGAGATCAATTTCCTCACTTCCATACACATGAAGGATTCCTTACATCTATCAAGAGGTAAACAACCAATTTTTACCAACATAAACCCTAAATCTTAGGCAAATACATACTTGAAAACACACAACAAGATAAATCTAATTCTTTCTATTCCAAATAGAAGAGGTAATTCAAGAACTTGATTTTGCATGAACAAATAACAAACAACAAATAGAGAAATGAACCCTTTCTTTCCTATATGCAAACATCTGATATGAGTTCCACAAAATCAACAATAACAAACACTCTTTCTTTCATTCCAACCATTCAACAAGGATTTACAAGATATTTGCATTTTTCCAGCACACAAGAAGGAACTAAAATATTCAAAATTAAATTTCACACAAGAAGAGATTATCCAACCTTCAAGCAAACTAGCAAGCAAAATGATGGAGGAAACCCAGTCCTCGCAAACCAAATCCAATTCCAGCTCCTCTTCTAGAATGGTTTTCCAAATTTCTTCTTCAAAATTCTGCCTCCTCTTCCCATGAACTCCCAGGAATATATGGGAAAAATAATTTCAACTTTAACTTCTAGGTTAAAAGTTTTTCCAACCAATCAGATTAAAATATTTAAAAAGTAAAAGCAATCAGATTTACCCTTTTTCCAAAAACAATTCTTTTCCAAAATAAAATACACAAGTCAAATGGAAAGGGTAAAAAGGAAAAGCTTTTACTAATTTCCTATTTCCATTTTCACAATAGTTCCTTTCAACATATGGATTTAAAATTTAAATGGCTAGGCAATTATTTATTTCCTTCCACAAAATATCAATACAACTATACACAATAAAATAAGCCAATTTAACCATTTAATTCTAGCAATTTATTAATTTAATTAAATCAATAATCTCAAGAGCATAATAGTTAACTAATTACGCCAACATAAAAATAGCATCATCCACTCAATTAAATAACCATTCAAATAAATGAAAGCACACAAAACGAAGAATGATCAAATGACGACTCACAAATGACCAAATCGAAGCACTATGACTCGCATACTGGCCAAACGGGAAGACAACCGACTGACAACACTCACACGAGTGTAACTGCGGGCCAAGTTAGGGTCCAACCACTATCTCCTCCACTCCCATTGGACATATAAGGCACGCTCAAACCTGTGAAACCAGGTGGAGTCGATACCTGCAATGTCTTGCACCAAAGAACCACACGTGCATATAGACAAATATAGATATAACAGACACGACACACACACCAATGAAGGAGAATCGTGACATTCCCTGTCTCACCAGAGTGAGTGAAGAAAAATCATTCCCTCGCATCCCATACACATGCAAACACACAACATATAAATAATGCATCGCACATATAAGGTAAAAGTGTTAGTCCAAGATAATGATCCATAGAAATAACATTAATCATAAGCACTGAGATACTGCATGAAAGCATACACCATAAATCCCGATAAAGCATGAAATAATATCGCATAAAGTTTGAATCAATATACAATAATGTTCCACTGAACAGTCAACTAAAGTCAAACGTAGATACAAAAAGAGTCTGATTGAGGAGGGGTACTACAACGTGCATCGTCACTACCCAGAAGCCGGATCCTTAGTTATAAGCAGTTAAGTCGTATACAGAGACAACCAAAAAAAAATTTGAAATCTGACATACGGTTTGAGAGTTCTATGTGTGCAAAGTTAGCTATGTCCACTATTGGTAGATTTTTTAAGAAAATTTAAAGTTTCTGGTTCCATGAATTTTGTAGTGTAGTTTAGCTTAAAAATGTAAGTTCTAAATTATTTAATTAAATAAAAAAAAAAATTGAAATTCGCCACTGTGTGACATTTTTAGGTGTGATGACTATAATACCTTTGTCTTCTATACTATGTGCATATAAAAACAAGTAAAAATATTTCATTTCCCTCCAAAACTATTTTTTATAGAAATTAAACTTAAATATTTGACAAGTGGCACATAACATCCTGAAGTTGGTGGGGCAATTTCTAGCCCCATCCCTTTTTCACTCACTAAAATTTGTAGGCCTAAAAAGTAGGGGCTCCTATTTGTTGGGAAAAGATTCTAAATAATCCCATAGCACAAAAACAAAATTCTTCATGGGACCACCTCTTCCTTAAAAATAGAGTTTAAGCCCCCTTCATAAGACCTTGACCTTATCTTGGATTGTGCTTCAATTTTTAATCAACTTTTCTTAACCAATGACAAAAAGAGGTTTGGGAATCATAGACCCAAAAACTCAGGGGCTATGGGCTATGTCTTAGTGCTAAGTGGATTATTAGAGTTATTAAGGGAGATGAATCTTGGAAAATTTTGGTTCCTTTTCACATTCTTGAAGCCTCAACTAAAAAGATGTGGCAAGATGTGAATTGGATTCACAAAATTCTCATGTCCCCTTTCATTAAAATTAAAGCTTCTTTCCTTTTCAGTCTATTTGGAAGGCTTGGCAACAAGTTTGTCAATTCTTGAAGTAGAATGGAACTTCCTTGCAATATGATTTCAATGTTGCACCAATGTCTATTTAGTGGAACAAACTTGTCAATTATCATAACCAACCATTAGCTACTTACTTTCTTAAACAAGCTTATTATTTATTCAAAAAGGGGATTCGATAGCTCAAAGACATTTCAGATTTTCAGATTTTTTATTGAGCTTCTTGGTAGACCATTAAGGAGAATTATGGGTTGAGTAATAATTATGAACATTTTATGATTTTTTTTGCAGTCATTAATTCTCATCGAGCTTTCTACGAAAATTTGCACTCCTGAGGATTGCAATTTTTTTAAAGATTGGAAGTGGTTGGTTCATAGTCACTTTAATTTTCTCCCTTTAAAGGAAGTTTATAGACAGATTTTGCTTCATTGGTCTCCTGCAACTCATTTAATTTATCTTGAATGGAAGTGTAGGTTTAGCATTAAAATTTGGACAAAAATGATTGCACAAATATGGAAATCAAAAACTAACTTTGACACTCAAGCGTTGGCTTGGAAAAAATTACATTACAAGCTACCTATAGGAGATAGATTGAAATGTATTTTGCTTCAACCAACAAGTTGTCAGTTATGTCATAGTTGAAAATATGAAACATCTTATTTAGGATCGCACTCATGCTAAAAAGGCAATGAACTACTATTTTTACTAACTTTCTAGCTATTGTTGGTCATGATTTGAAATGGAAAGAGGCTATCTTTTGGTTTGACATGCATAATAATGTGATGGTTGATTCTATTAGACAAGTCATTTTAAAGCACATTTGAAAAATGAGATGTAATGCAATAATTTCTAGCAACTTATTAGGTAATTATTGTTTTATGGCTTTACTTTGACATCTATCTTCAAGTGGCTTCTCTTTTTATGTAGTCCTAGATTTTGTGCAAAAGAATGTGGATGCCATTGAAATGCTTCAACAAATCAAGGAGCAAATTGTTTAGTTTCAAACCTTGTAGACTCTTTATTACAATCAAAGAATTTGTAAAATTATGAAATGACTTGTATCTTTCTCAGTCACTCTTTGATTGTTTTGTATATTGTTTAGTCTTTTCTTTAGGTGGCTCCTAATAGCTTCACTATTGTAATTGCATTGATTCAATGTGTGTGTGTGTGTAGATATATATGTGTACACACACACATTAAGTCTTATCTTTTTTATTTTTAAAATATGAAATGTTAGTTTTATATTTGATCTTTCACTTACTCTATTTCCATGGGATCAAGTAGTTTAGAACCTAATATCACTTTCATCCATACATTGGAATACAAAAGAGCCTAAGGAAGTGATTCACTTTGACTAACTCTTGTAAAAGAGAGTCGATAATATTTTAGGGTTTCTATTCCTTCATTGATATGAAAGGGAATACGCTAAATGAAAAGTAATAACAAACTAGCCTAATGAAATGTATGAAAACAACCAAGATAACTGCACTAACAAATTGATATAGGAATGAAACTGAAACACAGAGTACACATTTGAGAGGAGAATTCTGATGTGCACTTGATACTAAAATTTGAGCCTGATTGAGTTGGATCGGGGTGCTAGGCGCTTTGGTCTTTGTCACTGCACTAAGCTAGAAACTGGAAATCTACAAATTGAAGTGCTTTGGACCTGGATTGCCAAAACCTGCAACTAAATGAGGAGGACCAGGGTTTTGGTCGCTCTGGTCCTAAAGGTTTGAGCCCAAATTCTACAAATGGATCCCTGACTGCTGACTGAGACTTCTTAGAAATTCATAACTCTGATGGAAACCTGTACCTGCACCTACAATCTGAAAAATGGTGTATGCTGTTATATAGGGTTTTGCCTTGGTCAAACCCCTTGTTTTGGTGATTTCCACCTCCACAAATAGCCAATGTAATATTGTGTAAAGTGGAAAATTCGGGCTTAGCAAATTCACCACATGGAAGGGAGAAATCACTAAGTTGATTTTCATTTGGAGGACTTTACATTCAAAAGAGGGGATAAATCCACTAGATCCAATCCTAAATGATACAAAGAGTAGATTGATTGTGTTTGAAATGTGTTCAACCCTCTTTTGTAAGTTGAATAAGTAAAGTGTTGAAATTAAAAACGTAAGCGAAAACAATAAGCTACAGATTCAGGATTTCGTCGTGCACCTGGATCTGAGAAGTTTGAGATGATTTGGAGGTGCTCCGTGAAATCTGCCAAAAGCATCAGGGACTGTGTGTCTGGACCAGGTCCCCCACCCTCTTGGTCCTTCAAACTTTTTGTGTGTCGAAAAGGGTTTTCCCGTCTCTGCAAATAAAGCTTAATTCCAGAGGTACAACTAGACACTTATTTCCTGCATACAGAAAGAAGGAGAAAGGGGTTGGGAACAGGGGTTTGCCTAAGGCAAACCCCGATTTGGAATCAACCTTGAATGAAATACTGCAAATGCTTGAAAAAAATGATGGAAAAGTATACCTTCAGATCTACAATAGATGATGATGATGCTTTGCTTCTTAGATGTAATCACATATGTTGTATGAAATGGCATGAACATGACACAACCCTAACACACACACATGCTTGCAAATGAATGATGTAATTATGCTCCAATAGATAGATGAAGAATATGCAACCTTCAAGAATTCTTGATGATGAATGCTTGATGCGGTCACCTTGCCTTCTCCACCTGATTGCCTTCGTGCTTGTTGTTATGCTCTATCAAAATGAGAGGGGAATATCTCCTTATATACTTTCTTATTGTCAAACTTATCAATTTTCCGACATGGGCTGACATGGGTGATTTATTTCCTGCTCAAATTTGAGATAGGGCCTAGGGGCCAAAATAGGTCCTGATTAGGGAGGACCAGGGCATGGCGCCCTAGTCCTGCCCTAATTTAGGCCAGGAACAAGGGGCTATGCAAATTACAAGATGCAAATATAAAGCTTGGTTGCATAGGGGAGGCATAAATAGGTCTCGATCAAGCATGGGGATGAGACCAATAAGGTGAGGGCTCAAAATGCGGTCTAAATTGCAAGGGGTGCAATTTTAGGATGCTACATATTGAAAAGTGTGTGCCCTAGAATCTCATGTGTTTGTAAGATTCCTATGAGCTAAAACGCAAACTAGAGTTTTACCTTATGTTTTGAGTAAAAACCCTAAATGTATGTAATGTAAATGATCCAATCACAAATGCAATGTAGATCTAAAGCAATAATGTAAATATGAATATGAATGATATGAAACTCAAATAGAGATATGAAACTCACATAAAGATATGAAAACAACATGAACCATACCAAACTCTAAGGGAAAGGTACAAGATAATCAACAATCGGTGATCTCCTTATTATTCTTCAATATCTCCTAAGCTTCCATTAATGATGAATAAGGTTGATGAAGACTTGATCAATGATGAATTTGTTGATTGTAGACTCCACATAAAACATGTACTTTCACTTCACAAAAGGATCTCCTTCAATTGCTAGATAATGGATCCTCAAATGAGGAAAGGAAAGGTTATATATATGAAACCCTAACTTTAATTTTGAACATATGCTGACCTAGAATCAATCAAACTTCACACAAAGCAGGATTTGAGCATTATAATACCGCCAAATTAAAATCATGAAATTCAAAGATGAAAAGTCGGGACCGGTATAGTGAGCAGGGCATACCGGTCTGACCGACATTTTTCCAAATTTCTAGGAATGCAAAATATCATAATTACAAAGTCAAATCTAGCTCAATGGGTCAATCCAAGGTGTTTAGATATGCAAAAATGTGCCTTGAAGATGAGAAATAAGAGTTCATTAGGATCAATTAAAATAGAATAGAAAAGGGCACGCTTAGGGTTAAGGGTTCAATTTTATAATGTGTGAATTGATGAGAGAGGACCTTAGATTAAATTAAATTAATAAATAAATACTTTAGGAACCTTGAAAATGCAAAATGCAAAGGGATACACTAAGGCGGGTGCTAACCTAAGCGTGGAGTTGGACAACCCTAATTAGGGGTGTACAATTTACAATGCTACACCATGTCTTAGTTTTCGTATTGCTATTTAATTTTACATTTTATGCTTTGAATTGGTTTTCTTCCATAATGCAATTCTAATTGTCATATTTTTTTTCATCTTATTACGATGTGAACTCATGCCTCAAATCTTGTAAGGGATCTCACGGTAGACTCATTATTAAGAAACGATGAAGCCTTAGATGATAAAGAACCTCCTTCCCAACCAACCCAAGAGGACATGAATAATGATGATAGAAAGGAGAATCTCCTCACAAAGGATTTTCCTTCTTCATCTAATCATCCATTTGGCCCTTCCATGTGTCCTTACACCACAAATTTTAAAGAAGTTCATGATAATAGTCCTTCTTCACAATTATCCATACACCATTTTACACTTATTGTGAAACCATGGCGATTATGGGAGGTGGCAACGAGCGTCAGCTCAACGGCAGGAGCGTAGTGAATCTAGGGGATCGAGAGCAATTCCAGCAAGGTTGAAATCAACAGATCAAGCATTAGTTTGATGGGAGGAACAAATGGCAAAAGGCGACTACTTGGAGTGATGAGACAGATTAGGCAATCCCAATGGAGTCATTCAAAGCAAGAATCAACAATGGGTGGCAGGCGTATGGCAACACAGGATATGGCCTGAGGCATGATGATAGAAACCTACGTGCTCAACCCTTCCCCTAGTAGGAGCAATAAAGGCCGCAATGGGTCTTTGTGAAAGGTCGATGGATCGACAAACTATATCAGCTTGGAATGAAGAAACAAATGGCACATCATGGTCAAAATAGGGTTTCAGGATCAAGGGAGGGCTACAAGGACATGAAGCCAAGAATTAGAGGCACCCCTTGGATCAGGCAAAGGATCCATCACGGATCCAAGTCAAAAAGAAGCCCTCAAAGTGAGTGGCCAACCTCTTCACAAGAATAGAAAGGTAAAGACTTTCAAAGAGGAAAGAAAGGGTGGTTCAAGAAAATGGCAATTTTGGAGGCAGATACGTCACTCAAATGGAGAGCGAAGAAGTATAAGGTAGGGATGTCAAACAAATCCACTATACTGGGGCAAGATGTTAAAGGAAAAGGCATGCAAATTGAAGGAGAAGGACCCTCTCATGGAAATGAACCAGTAATCGGTAAGGCACATCAATCCTTCCTTGTACAATTTCCATTGCAGATGAAGTAGTCAAACAAAACAAAGCATTTTTGAAGCAAGTAGGGCTTTTCATTAAATGGGGAGGGTTTAGATGGAAAAGTTGGGAAGTCATTAGGGCACCGTGCTATGATCAATGGGGAAGGAGAATTGTGATCAAACCGGTTGCAAACGGTTTTTACTTGGTCTCCTTTCCCTCCAATGAGTAAAAATTGAAGGTGCTAAACTCTACCCCCATCATCATGGAGGGGACTCAAATGCATCTATTTGACTGGAGACAAATTTTCAATCCCTGGCCAGAAATAGCTACAGAAACCTCAACATGGTTTCGACTATATAACTTGCCTTTGGAATACTGGGGAGATGAGATAATTAGAGGCATTGGGAGGAAACTGGGCAAATTTCTCTATTTGGACAAACCACTGGAAGACCAAAAATTGGGGGTGTACTTTAGAATTTGTGTGAGCATCAAAAAAGATGCAGAGATCCCCTCAGAGATCGAATTATTATCTAAAGTAGGAAATTGGACCCAAGCGATTGAAAGGGAAGACAAATTGACATTATGTCCTCAATGCAAATCTATAGCCCATGACTTAGATAGGTGCTACTCCTCGGTCTCAGTAAGTAGTCTTCACAAATTTGTTCAAGCAAAGTTCAGCTTCGGGAAGATAGGCACACATTTAGAAATGGAAAAGGAATTGATTGAAATGATCTGGCCTAAAAGGATGAATTCAGAAGAAGTGCAAGAAGTACTGGATGGGAGTGTAAATAATGAGCAGGAAGGATCAAACAATAACAAAGAACCCCAAACACAAGATGACATAATCAATAAGGAGATTGGGATCATTCATGAGGATCCCGAAGTGCTAGGCTTCCCAAGCCTATCAAAAATATCTTTGCTAGGCCAAGGTGAGCATTTAGAAGAGACTACCCCCTTACCTAATGATGTAGACATGAGTTATGAAAGTACTTAGAAAGACCAAGCAGGGGCTGAGGAGAAACAGGATACTGAGGCTTTAACAAAGATTGCTAAGGTAGAAGATGGTTCCGACTCAGACTCAGATACACATGATAGTTTCGAGGAGTTCCAAGCAGGGATCATGGAGGAAAGAGATCTTGAGAAAATTCGATTACTACTGAAGACCCCCAAAATCAGAACAAATAGGCAGAGGGGATGCCAGTAGAACAAGACCAAAATGGTCATGGCTGGATGTGCAAAAGGCCAAACTAAGCTCTTACAAACAATTCTTAGAAATGGGAAGGAGTTACCCCTTCCCGAGGAGCCATGAAGATCTTAAGCTAGAATGCTAGGGGCTTAAACGCCCCTAGCAAATGGTGCCAAATTCAAGCACCAAATTGAAAATAGTAAGGTTGATCTAGTTTTGATACAAGAGACAAAATGGAGGAAGGTAGAGCAAGAAGGCAAGATGAAATTTTGGAGACAGTGGGAAGGATTGTTTGTAGAATCAATTGGGGCTTCAAGAGGCATTGGTGTTCTCTAAAACCTTACTAAGGCTAGGTGCACTCTAGAGATAGCCCATAATAACTAGATGAAGGTGATCAATGTGTATGGGCCAATAGCTATAATTGCAAAGAGAGAGCTATGGCATCAATTACCAAGGAGCTCAGTGCAGATAGGGAAGATAAGGTCATTATAGGGGGAGATTTCAATGCAACACTCAATAATTCGAAGAAGCAAGGAGACATCATGTCAATGAACAAAACACAACAAGAATTTTAGGAATTTGTGAATTCTAATCACCCCAGGGAAGTAGTTTCAAGCAACGGAAAATTCACATGGTCTAATAGACAACAGGGTTTAAACTGTATTGTAGAGAAATTGGACAGATTCTTCCTCCATGGGGATTGGTTTGTGGACCCAGTAATGGTAGAAGCATTAATATTACCCTATAGTGGATCATACCACTTTCCAATTCAATTAGTCTTTGCCATGGATCTATATTTTGGAGGGTACCCCTTCATATTTGAGAAGATGTGGATTAGGGACCCATCACTCTATGATCTTCTGACTCAGTGGTGGCAAGAATGTCGGATTGGAAACCATTCGAAGATGTTCACTTTCCACAAAAAGGTGTCATATATAAAAAACAAATTAAAGGAATGGAATAAGGTTCATTTCAAGAATATATTCAAAAAAAGTGAGAGGGTTGAAGATGAGTTGATGGCCCTGAATGAAGTAGTCATTGCCAATGGAATGAAGTATGAAGAATTCAAGAAGGAACAAAGTCTTAAGCCAAAGAAAGCAGAAATTTTAGCTACAAAAGAACAATTTTGGAGGCAAAAGTCAAAGGAACTTTGGCTTAAAGAGGCGGATAAAAACACAAAGTTCTTCCATAACTTAGCAGTAGGCAACAAAAATAGAAACATATTAATGGAACTGATTAGAGAAGATGAGACAATGGCTTACTCTAAAGAGGAGATCAACCAAGAAGCGGTTAGGTGTTTTCAAAATGACGCGGGAGCATCCCTGGTTCTTGGAAATCTTGCATCAACCAAAACATTTCTTTTCAGTTTGTTTCTTGTTTTGCAGTTTTAGCATTTCTTTATGCATTTTCTTGCATTTTCTCACCGGATCTTGCAGAGCTGGATTTTGCTTGTGGACATGATTATCTTCCTTACCCTAAGTCCGTAGGACGTTTGGATCTTTTTCCGACAAGTTATCAATTCCAAAATCTGAGACAGTTTTCTAGCTTAGAACATCGGAACCGCTTGGACCTATTTTGCTATTGGCGAATCTTGCGGATCCTTTCTGTATCTTGCGGACCTTGAGTTCGTTGTTTCCAACATTCCTTGGCATGTGGCCGACATTCCCTTTGGTCTTCACTTCATCGTTTGGATTTTCTGGAGGATTATCTTTGGCAAAGGCCGACCTGGTGGTTTTAAGCGTTTCATCTTGTTCATCAGCATTTGATTCATCTTGGGGACGTGGTTCCTTATTGATCATATAAATCAATGTAATTGAGTATTAGAAACGATAGAGGAGAACATAGAAGATCTACCTTGAGATTAAGAGGTTCGGAGTTGACCGCCATTGTAATTGAGCATGTATGTATTAGGCCCGTGAGCCGAATCTTGTAGCCCGCATGTTGCCAACGGATTGTAATTGGTTTTCAAGATATAATTCAATCAGTTTTGCATTGCCTTCATCATCTTGTCATGTTTCCATTGTGTTTAATTCCTGCTGCATGGTCCAGATTGATCTCCTTGAGGTCCCTCTTAATCATGATTGCACCACAAAACCCTTTAAACCAGAATAATCAAAACATAAATTAGAGAGGATTTCCTCAATCAGATCCCCAACATCATAATAGATGAAGAAAACAGGGAGCTCATAAGACCCATTGACCTGGATGAACTCAAAAAGGTCACCTTTCAGATGGCTCTAAACAAAGCCCTTGGCCTGGATGGCTTCCTAGCTTGTTTCTACCAAACATTTTGAGAAATCGTCAAGGAATACCTATAGAAAACAATAGAGGAATCGAGGAAAAAAGTCACCTTCCTTGGAGTAGTCAATCACACTTTTGTAGCCCTTATTCCCAAGAAAAAAGATGCCACGGGTATGATTGACTATCGACCAATTGCCCTATGCAATACCTACTATAAGATCATCACCAAAGTTATAGCAAACAGACTTAAGAAGATCATAGGCAAGATCATATCAAAAGAGCAGAGCGGCTTTGCTCTAGGCAAATCTATAAAAAAAGGGTGTTATTGTTGCTCATGAAGTTGTCCATACAGTCTGAAAGCTCAGAAACCCTTGCATGATAATCAAGTTGGAAATTTTAAAAGCCAATGACTTGGTGGACAAAAGTTTCCTGCTTGAAGTTTTATCTAGGTTTGGGTTTGGTAACTCTTGGGTTGAGTGGGTGAGAGGATGCATCGAAACCCCAAAGTTATCTTTCTTAGTCAATGGGTATTTTAGTGCCAAAAGGGGGTTAAGGCAAGGGGATCCCCTATCACCATATCTATTCATTATTATGGCAGAGGAGTTAGGTAGGAGCATCACACAAGCTAGATTGGAGGGGAAGTGGAATGGAATAGAGATCACACCAGGTGTAGAACTTGTCACTCACCAGGAGTTTGCTGATGACACTATCTTATTCGGGGTAGCATCAAGGGGTGAAGCTAGGTGTATCAAATCTATGTTAGACAATTATAGTAGGGTATCAAGACAATCCATAAACTGGCACAAATCGGAAGTCTTTTTCCTCAACGTGCAACCAGACCTCCAGAAAGATATTGTAGGGATTTTGGGCTTAAAAGTGGCAAACCTCCACATAAAATTCTTAGGACTACCCCTCTTTGGAGGAATCATCAAAAGGTGTTATTGGGACAGATTGATAAATAACTGCAAGAAAAAAATGGAGCTTTGGAAAGGAAAGTGGCTTACATCAGCAGGTAGGCTTCTGATGGTCAAAGTTGTCCTATCTGCAATTCCAATCTATTCAATGGCTTGTATTAAATTGCCATCATTAGTAGAAGATAGTCTCAATCAAATTTTGAGGAAATTTTTCTAGACTGGCCCACATGAAACCCAAAAAAATGTGTTATTGGCTTGGGACAAGGTTTGTAGGCCACAAGAGGCTAGTGGGGCGAGGGTTCGACAACTCAATATCATGAACATGGCCTTAGGAGCAAAACTCCCATGGATGATGACCAAGACTAATTTGAAATGGGTCAGGAGGAAGTATCTAGATTCAGATGACCCAATTAGTATCCTAAGGGTCAAGAATTCCCCTAAAGGTTCAACTATATGGAATTTCATCTGTGACAGCATGGATATTGTAATGAAACACATCACTTGGGAAGTTTGCAATGGTCAATTCACCTCCTTTTGGGAAGACTCATGGGATGGCCAACCAAAGTTGTGTGCCAGTCCTCATATGCAGGAGATAATATTAGAAACAATCAAGGTGTGGGGGAGTAAGGTATGCAATTATGCAGAAGTATTCAAGATTGATGGAGTTGAGAAATGGTGCTAGAAATCTCTGGAGAACATTAATGCCCCTCAAGCTAAAAAAGAAATGCTTCAAATATTCTTAGAGATAGATGTATTCTAGTCTCACTAGAAAATGACAAAATTAGGTGGTGTACTTTGAAGGATGAGGAATACAAAGTAAAACTTGGCTACAAAATTAAGTGACAAAACTCAACAACCAATGGCTTGTTAAACTCCTTTGGGGGAAAGATCTACTTCCCAAAGTTGGAGTCTTCTCTTGGCTAGCCATTCAAGGTAGGATTTTGTCACATGACATATTAGCCAAAATAGGCATTTACGGACCTAGCAGATGTACTTTGTGTAAGAGCAATATGGAAACTATGAATTATCTATTGTGAATTGCCCATATGCACAATTTTGTTGGAAAAGTTTGTTGGGGAAATTGGAATTTCAGCATGTGGAACCATTGAGCCTGAAGGAGTGGTTCATCTCATGGCCTGGATGCATGTACAAGGCTATGTTCAACAACATATGACAAATGTTTCCATCAATGCTAGTATGGGAACTCTGGAAGGAAAGGAACAAAAGGATATTCAAGGATTAGGAAATGTCAAGAGAAGTGCTAGTATAAAAAATGGAAGCCTCAATCGTGGAACTTGTAAATGAAGTGGCCAAAAGGAAAGCAAAAAACAACAATGTCTTCACAAATAAGGACAGTGAATTAAGGAAAACATTTCCAGGGCTGATGGTTCCAAGGGGACACAAATTGGCTGAAATGGAAAGAAAAGTTGAACAATGGAAAGCCACAAGTTGGAAAGCCCTTGAAAAAGGGTGGATTAAGATAAATTTTGACAAGACTTCGCTGGGCAATCCAGGGTATGCGGGGTCAGTCAATGTAGCACGTAATGAAAAAGGATTAATCATGGGGATATTACGTTGAATATATAGGAAAGACAACAAACAACGTATTAGAATTCAGAGTAGCCTTGAAAGGGGGCAAATTAGGCAAGAAATTGGGGGCAACAAAACTACACGTAGAAGGAGATTCTCTCCTAGCCATAAATCCAATAAAAAATAGGGTGGTAAATTGGAAACTTGAGAGATGGCTTACCCACATTTCAGAGATACTAAATGGTTTTGTCAAGTTCAAAATTAGTCACATCTTTCGGGAGGGAAATGGGATGGTGGATGAGATGGCAAAGCAAGTTGCTGAGCAAAAGGACCATTTTAATTTATTCCACAAAGAAGCACGAGTTGGGTGTCTTGCTTGATGGATTTGGGAAAAGATTGTTAGGGCAGTGTTAGTATGTAGGGATAATTTCCCAAGTGTTTCAACATGTGTGGAGGTGACAAGGGAGGTCACATCATTTGAGAATCTATACTTGGAAAGTAAGCTGAGTGAAGGGACAATCATACAACGAAATCACAAGAAGTGTTGGTTCAAGATTTGGGCGATATGATTGCTAGATGGAAAAGTGTCAGGATTCCATGTCATTGGAGGGTGATTATGGTATGGATTGGTAACAACTAGGCTTTTCATAAAGTACGATTTGGATGTTGCGATCATTATGGTAGGAATTCACTTCGGCTCGCAGCCTTTTCAGAGACTGGGTTTATATACGCGAAAAGAATGGGCGAAGAGACATTCTACCTCTCCCCAGTCTTAAGATATCTGGAAGCCTTAGCGATGGATACCCTTGTTCTTTTGGTTCAAGCAACCAAGCAACAAATGTCTTTCCTAGGAGAAATCATAGAAAAGCGCCTACTCATGGTGCTGGAGTTGAAACATCCCTTGATTCTACATGCAGTGAAGAAGGTTTTGGGTGTTGAATTCCTACGAGCAACTCACAAATACAGGGTAATTCAAATATAACAACAATGTTCTTGGCACTCAGCATATAAATGGGCATTTGTAAGCCTAGAATGAAGAAAGTTTACCAAATGCTTTTTTGACACTTCTTTCTTGGGGAAATAGACATTGTTCTGGACAAGATTGATGAGCAGAAGCACATTTTGTTGGCACACCAATACTACATGGCTTGGGAGGGTGGTGGGGAAGTGAGGAAATTTTCAATTGTGCAAACCATGGAGCTAGATAAATTCAATCGCAATCAAGCAGAAAGGAACCGAAACGTGGCCTTCCTGCTCTTTGTGACAAACAGTTTGGCCGGGCTGGAGGCATATGATTTGGGGAAATTTTTGAGGAAGGTCTTCAGGGTCGTAGGGACATTGGGGTGGACGAGAATGGGGTGGTAGAGGAGGGAAATGACTGGGGAATCGACAAGGGGGGATTGTGGATTCCAAATGATATGAGACTCATTGAGGAAATCGCTGCAGGGGAGGCACATGAGGGATGCGGCAAGGACTGCTCGATGATTGCACAGGAAACTGCAGCCCAGAGGATGTATGAAAATATATCGATCTCTTCGGAGAGTGAGTGATCTCGCTTCTCCTATCTTCTGGTATCTAGCTTTTTTTGCTTAGTTTTTCTCTAGTTTTCAATTTTATGTACTAGCGATAGTCGAGGGGTATACCCTATGGTTACAGTATGAAGTCTAGGTATATATAGGAGGTTTGGTTTCCCTCTGCGTCCAGATTTTGTCTTCATTGGCCAGACAGTGACATGAGGATATAGCCTATTTTTTGGTGGCGACAATATGTCCTCATTTTGGTTGGGAGGTAGTGACACACAAACAACTCTAGGAAATGTATAAACCTTTATTATTAATATACAGGTGTTGGCCTATCCAACTATTTACCGATTAAAATAAATAAATAGTCCTTCACAATTGAAAAATTCTTATAGGGTTGGTTATGATATAATCATAAAATAAGGTTATAGTGGATAAGGACTTGGCAAACATGAACAAGGAATCAAAGGCCCTATAAACCCTCCTTCATAAGCTAGTACAGAAGGTCAAGGATATCCCCATCACTCACCTATGGAATATCTCCTTAAAGTTTAAATGCTGAAGGAATACTTTGCAAGACATAGAAACCATCGTCCATCTAAACATGCTTCTTCATCAAACAATCCTCCTCCCCCCTTACAAATCCTTTTACCACAAGAAAAAAATCCTTCATCTTCTACTAATGTCTCTTGCCCTGTAGATACTGATAATCAAGACAAACTAGCTACAAGAATCTTTTGGAGATTGAAATATGACAACAATGTGCTTTTTCCTTTCATAAAGCATAACAATAAAGAACAAAGGTGGTGATGTGTATTGTCTCTTTCATCATAGTTATTCTCATTCTCTTGGAGATTGTAAAGCTTTTAAAGAATTTGTTCAAGACCAATATGTTCAAGCCCATATTAATCTTACAATTGATCTTATACATTTTCTTGGTATACCAGAATTGCCTTAGCACTCTTGCACCTTATTATGTTGCTCCTCACTTGATCACATTGGTAGTTTACTTTTATTTGGGGGCTCTTTGTCATGGATGGTGATGCAACTTCAATTCCAATCATACTTGGATAGCAACATAATAGTTTCTTTATTCTTGTCTCTATGTTTGGAATAGTGTTCTATCATTTTCTCCTTTCTAGTGAGTTGCATTTTTCATAACATGATGTCCTTTCTTGCATAGGAATATCTTTTATGTGAGTACATGTGTGTTCCTTGTTAGGACCTATTCTTTATTTGAAACGATACATCTTTTATGCATAATCTCTCCTTAGAGGGTGTGTAACCCTTCTCTTTGTCCCTATGATTGGGCATAAGGGCTTCACTGACTAGGCAATATTATATCACGTACATTCATATTGGGGGGGTTAATATCCTAAAAATGAGGGTGCAATATATTGCCTATGTAGGTCTCGGGGACAACTGAGAGGGGGGGTGAATCAGTTGTCTAATAAATTCAAACCAAAATCTTATTAACCAACTTATTCCTTAATACCGGTAAAATAGTTAGTTGTGCCGGTAAACAGAGTTAACAGAAAATGCTTGTACCGGTAAGAATTAATGCATGAAACATAAACATAAAGTCATCCACAACACATGACACAAATATTTGTACGTGGAAACCCTGTAAGGGGAAAAACCACGGTGGGAAACCTTACCCTCAATCATATGATACTACTGCAGATAGTAAGTGTACAAAGAGGGGTCTGCACATGCAGAAAGGCCAACAACCTAGAGCTCATTGCTCAACCACAAATGGGAGTCACACTAACTACAGTTGGATGATTAAATCCAATGAGAATGTACTACACAAAATAGCATCTTCATATGCTGGATTCAGTACCGGTGTAATGCTGATATGCTTTTGCAAAGACCTAACTTCACCTTAAATGATGTCTTCGTGTATATCTCTTCTTGATCTCGCATATACCCTTCCTTAAATCTTTTTCTTTCGCATTTCACACTTGATCTTACAAATAAGATCTTACATTTATACCATACCCTAAGACCAATTTTAGTAGGTCGGCTCTACAAGATATTACAATAAAACATTTTACAAATAATACAATATCCGATGCAATAACCGATTAAGCATGTCATCTTAATGCATTTACAACAATAATAAATCATCTCCATAACGTGCCATGCTGATCTGGAAAAGATAAACCTGCCGGTGTAACCCTAGATAACCTGGACCTATTTGCCGGTAAAAGCAAATATGCAAATAAGAATATACCAATGATTATTACTTCAAGGAAAAGTGTCAACATGATGTCTTTGACATTACCAAGTGTCTTCCATGTCATTGCAGGTACCGGTGAACATTATATCCTACCGGTTAACCATATACTGGTGATTGTTTGAACAGTTCACTGATTGCCGGTGAATGTTGCTGGATCTCCAAAGTAGGTGTGTTAGCAGGTGTTGACATCAATGACAAAACCATACCAAAATACCAACAATCGCCCCCTTTGGCATTGATGGCAACACAAGATGGAAAAACCATCAAAGTGCCAAAATAGAAATGGCAAGTACAAAAACCAATTCTCCCCCTGGGAGTAATATGTGTTTATACAAAGATTTATTTACAATACCAATCTCTCCTAAAAAAGATAATGCATTTTTCCATATACTTTTCCTTAATGTTTTTCCATATATCTCTCCCCCTTTGACATCAAATGCCAAAGTCACAAAAAGGTCAAGTTCATACAAAATACCAACCAATTCAATATACCAACTACTCCCCCTGAGAGGTAGCTTCCTCATCAAATACCGGAAAAAGATTTGTCCATTTAATTCTGCCGGTTGATGACAATCATCAACTGTCTAAGTCTCTACCGGTGGAGGTAGGACTCCGAGCTGATCTCTGAGATACTCAAAAGTTTCCTTAGGCAAAGGTTTTGTAAAAATATCTGCAAGCTGTTCTTTAGTATTCACATAAACCAGTTTTATTTCCTTTTCTTCAACTTTTTCCCTTAGAAAATTCAGTTTGATAGAAACATGTTTTGTTTTAGAATGTAATACTGGATTCTTAGATATATCGATTGCTGCAATGTTATCACAATATATAGTAATAGGTTCCTTGGATTTTACCTTTATGTCTTTCAACATTTGCTTAAGCCAAAGTACCTGTGTACAGTTTGTTGCTGCTGCAACATATTCTGATTCTGCTGTTGATAAAGATGTACAACTCTGTTTCTTACTTAACCAAGAAACTAATCTCTTTCCAAGATTGAATGCTCCTCCAGTGGTGCTCTTTCTATCATCCACATCTCCTGCCCAATTTGCATCTGTGTATGCATATAGATCAAAATTTTCATCTTTAGGATACCATAATCCAAGATTTGTTGTGCCTTGTAAGTACCGGAAAATCCTTTTTACTGCTGATTCATGATTTTCCTTAGGATTACTCTGAAATCTAGAAACTATACATACTGCATTCATAATATCAGGTCTGGTTTGTGTCAAATACAGTAAACCTCCTATCATAGATTTGTATCTAGTTGGATTAACAGGTGTAGATTCATCCCTTTGAGATAATTTGTCATAGGTGTGCTTACCGGTTTAGAGTTCTCCATCCCAAATTTCTTGAGTAGTTCTTTCAAGTACTTAGATTGACTCAAAAATATGCCTTTATCAGTCTGTAAAATCTGCAATCCTAAAAAGAATTTTATTTCTCCAATCATAGACATTTCAAATTCATGCTGCATTTTAAGAGAAAATTCTTTGCATAATCCATCTTCTCCTCCAAAGATTATATCATCAACAAATACTTCCATAATCAATATGTCATCATTAGTTACTTTGTAATATAAATTGCTATCTGCATTTCCTTTAGTAAAACCAATTTTTAAAAGATACTTATCCAATCTTGCATACCAGGCTCTTGGAGCTTGTTTTAGTCCATACAGAGCTTTTCTTAATCTGCAAACCATATCATTGTTATCTGTCAAAGAAAATCCATCAGGTTGTTCAATATAGACTTCCTCTTCAAGATCTCCATTCAAAAATGCACATTTAATATCCATTTGATAAACTTTGTAATCCTTGTGAGTTGCAAAGGCCAAGAATAATCTAACTGCCTCAATTCTGGCTACCGGTGCAAAGGTTTCATTGTAATCAACTCCTTCTTTCTGAGAATATCCCTTACACACTAGTCTTGCTTTATTCCTGACAACCTTGCCATCGTCATTGAGTTTGTTTCTAAATACCCATTTGGTTCCAATTACATTTTTATTTTCAGGCCGGGGAACTAATGTCCAAGTATTATTTTTCTCAATTTGTCTTAATTCTTCTTCCATAGCTTTAATCCAAAATTTATCTTCATATGCCTCATTGATAGATAATGGTTCAATTTGAGAAATAAGACATACCTCTTCATTTGCCAATCTTCCTCTTGTCATGACTCCTTTAAATTTGCTTCCAATTATCTGATCTTCAGAATGATTCGGTCTTACATATCGGGGTGTCTTAGTCTGTTGTTGTTCTTCAATTACTGTGGTATCCTCTGATGATACCGGAGTAACTGGATCATCATTCTGTACCGGTGGATTTACTATTGGTTCATTTGTCATAATTTCTGTTACCGGTTTAGAGTCTATATACCTTGAAGTTCCTCTGAATTGTTCATCAATCTTTACATTTGTACTCTCAACAATTTTCTGTAATCTTTTATTAAAACATCTATAAGCTTTACTCTTAGATGAATAACCAAGATATATTCCTTCATCACTTCTAGGATCAAACTTTCCAATATACTCATCTCTTCTAATATAACATTTACTTCCAAAATTTTTGAAATACTTAAGAGTAGGAATATTACCAAACCATAGTTCATGAGGGGTCTTACCGGTTTCACCTTTGATGTGAACTTTGTTGAATGTATAGACAGCAGTGCTTACTGCCTCTCTCCAGTACACATGTGGTAGATTTGCTTTAGATAACATACTTCTTGCTGCATCCAAAATAGTTCTATTTTTTCTTTCAACAACTCCATTCTGTTGTGGTGTCTGAGGTGCTGATAACTGTCTTTTGATTCCATTCACTTCACAGAATGTATTAAAATCTCTAGATGTGAATTCTCCTCCTTGATCTGATCTTAAACATTTAATTTTCTTACCGGTTTCATTTTCAACCATTGTTTTGAATAGTTTGAACTTCCCAAGTGCTTCTGATTTTTCCCTGACAAAAGTAACCCAACACATTCTAGAATAATCATCAATAATTAGCATGAAATATCTATCACCTTGTAAGCTTTTAGTTCTAGCCGGACCACATAGATCAGTGTGGATTAAATCAAGAGCATTATTGGATTTTTCTGGAATACTTTTGAAACTAGCTCTAACCTGTTTTCCAAATTGACATTCCTTGCAAATTGTATTATGAGGTTTCACAATTTTAGGTAGATCTCTAACTGCCTTAGAAGTACTGATTTTTACCATGCAATCAAAATTTACATGACATAGTCTTTTATGCCATAGCCAACTTTCATCTATATGAACAATTAAGCATGCCTTTTCACTATTATTCAAATGAAAGATATTACCTCTAGTTTGATTACCAGTTGCAATTTCCAAACCAGTTCTATTCATGATTTTGCATTTTCCATTTTTAAATTGTAACTGAAAACCTTTCTCAACTAATTGACCAACACTTAAAAGATTATGTTTTAATCCTTCAACATAGTAAACATTGTCAGTGTTATGTTTACCATCAAGAGATATTGAACCCTTACCTTTGATTGAACAGGCTTTGTCATCTCCGAATCTTACTAAACCTCCATTGTATTCTTGAAAGTTCAAGAATTTGCCTTTGTCTCCAGTCATGTGATGTGAGCATCCTGAGTCAATAATCCATTCCTTTGATTCAACTTTAGCTGCTAGGGCTTGTTCTACCGGTGGAGCAATAGGTACCGGTTGATCTTCTGTTATAGCAACAAAGACCCATCTGTTGTCTGCTGGATCCTCATCAGAATCATCAGTCACACCTTCATCAGCAATGTAACAGGATTTATCTTTGTTTTTCTTAAATCTGTATCTCTGATATTCAGGATTAGGTTTGTATGTCCTTCTAGCTTCTTCTCTTAGTCTAGCATGTCTATCAAGGCATCTTGAAGCCATATGACCAATCTTATTGCAATTGAAACATTTAAAGGGTGCTTTACCTTCATACTTACTTCCAATTGGACCTTTTGGCATTTTTCTTGCAAATAGTGCTTCAAGTTCTTCAAGCTCTTCATTCTCCTTCCTGGTTTCTTCAAGTTCTCTTGCATAAAAGGCTCTCTAGTCTGATTTGTCAAAAGATGGAGCAGATGATGTTGATGCTTTGAAGGCCAAATCAGTTTTTATAGCAACAAGACCAAATTCCTCAATTTCAAAAGCTGAAAGTTTTCCAATCAATGTATCCCTAGTTACTGATGTATTATGCATTGTTCTCAGCTCATTAATAGCAGTAACCTTCATTTTATATGCTGGTGGCAAACCTCTTAAGATTTTTGAAACAATCTCATCTTCACTCAAGGTTCCTCCACAACATTTGATACCTAAAACAATTTCATTTACTCTTTCCATAAAAGCAGAAATTCTTTCATCTTCTTCCATTTTCAGATGTTCATACCTGACTCGGAAGCTTTCAAGTTTTGCAATTTTGACTGTGGAATCCCCTTCATTCAATGTTTCCAAATGATCCCAAATAGCTTTTGCAGTAGATCTATTTGATAATCCCATGATCTGTTGATCTGATAATGCGCTCAAAAGTGCTTCTCTTGCTTTGCAATCATTTTCTTCATCTTTAGCTAAAGTAATAGGAGCAGGCTGACCAGCTATAGCAGCAGTATAGCCATTCTTAGTAACTTCCTAGATGTCTTTACCAATGCAATTCAGATGTGTCTCCATTCTGATTTTCCATATTCCATAGTTGGTTCCATCAAGTTTAGGACTATCCTTTCTGAAATAATTAGTAGACATTGGATCTCCTCAAGTTGTTAAACTTCTGCAAAAAGAGGACTAGGCTCTGATACCAATTGTAGGTCTCAAGGACAACTGAGAGGGGGGGGGGTGAATCAGTTGTCTAATAAATTCAAACCAAAATCTTATTAACCAACTTATTCCTTAATACCGATAAAATAGTTAGTTGTGCCGGTAAATAGAGTTAACAGAAAATGCTTATACCGATAAGAATTAATGCATGAAACATAAACATAAAGTCATCCACAACACATGACACAAATATTTGTACGTGGAAACCCTATAAGGGGGAAAACCACGGTGGGAAACCTTACCCACAATCAGATGATACTACTGCAGATAGTAAGTGTACAAAGAGGGGTCTGCACATGTAGAAAGGCCAACAGCCTAGAGCTCACTGCTCAACCACAAATGGGAGTCACACTGACTACAATTGGATGATTAAATCCAATGAGAATGTACTGCACAAAATAGCATCTTCATATGCTGGATTCAGTACCGGTGTAATGCTGATATGCTTTTGCAAAGACCTAACTTCACCTTAAATGATGTCTTCGTGTATATCTCTGCTTGATCTCGCATATACCCTTAAATTTTTTTCTTTCGCATTTCACACTTGATCTTACAAATAAGATCTTACATTTATACCATACCCTAAGACCAATTTTAGTAGGTCATCTCTACAAGATATTACAATAAAACATTTTACAAATAATACAATATCCGATGCAATAATCGATTAAGCATGTCGGCTTAATGCATTTACAACAATAATAAATCATCTCCATAGCTTGCCATGCTGATCTGGAAAAGATAAACCTGTCGGTGTAACCCTAGATAACCTGGACCTATTTGTCGGTAAAAGCAAATATGCAAATAAGAATATACCAATGATTATTACTTCAAGGAAAAGTGTCCACATGATGTCTTCGACATTACCAAGTGTCTTCCATGTCATTGTAGGTACCGGTGAACATTATATCCTGCCGATTAACCATATACCGGTGATTGTTTGAACAGTTCACTGATTGCCGGTGAATGTTGCTGGATCTCCAAAGTAGGTGTGTTAGCAGGTGTTGACATCAATGACAAAACCATACCAAAATAGCAACAGCCTATTGGTGAAAATAGGGGGGTTTAATCTCGACTATGAAAAAATACAATATTTGGTGAAAATATGGGGGGCTTTTAATTCGGGCTGTGTATTGGGAGGGGTGACAAAAAAGGAGTTTAGGGCAATTTTTTTTAAAATAGGGGGATTATTTAGTATGCCATGAACGCAAGTGCTATAACCTAGGTTCACTAAGTGAAGCCCTTGTGTGCTTGGGGGGCAAGGATTCTATCTTCTATCTCTTATCCATTCTAAGGATCCACTTTCCCTTGGTTAAGTAGTATTTGCTTATGATACGATATCATTTGTTTTGTGGAATTGTTTGTTTGCTCAAGGGTTCTCTCTTATGCAAGAGGTGGGTATCCTTGGGTACAACCTCTTCCTCGCTTGACAATGCATGTTTATTATAAACAAATCCCTCACTTTGGGGCTAAAAAGTGTGTTATCCATCATCAAGAATCCCTTTACCTAGCAATAGGAGGAAGGTGTGAATTCTTGTTCTCCTTACTTTCTTTTGGTCAATGATGTTATTTTTGTTCAAGATCTCCTCTTGGAGGTAGATGTGTTTCAGCAAAGATCTTTTCCTCCTCCTCCAAAAGATCTCCTTTACACTTGTTACAAGATATCTCACAATTATCTCTTCCTTGGTTCATAAGAGTTATGCTTCTTTGGTTAGGGTTGCTTGTACATTCTTGTTATGGATATCTCCTTGGTGATTAAAGGTGTGTATCCTTCATTTTTTTCCTTAAGACATCACCATGCTTTGTGCTTCCATCTTAAGGAGGCGGTCATATATGCGGCCTTGTTGCGTATTATATTGCAAATTTCCTTGGAGACAATGCTTTTCTTGGTTATCCTTTTGCACCGTTTATTGTGGATTTCCTTGCATGATGCCTTGCTTGGTTATCCTTATTGCATGTCTTAGATGGGGTGCACATGCTCAAAACTAGGCCAAAAGTATTAGACGAGATTTTGCATTCCCAAAACCACACATTTTTCAAATTGCATGTCTTATACAGGTTGTTGCACACTCGAAACCAGACCGAAAGTCTTAGACGAGATGCTTAATTCCTGAAACCAAATGGCATTTTCAGGATAGGTTGACTAGCATAACACAACTTGCTATACTATTTGACCTTTCCATCGCACCAATATATTTATGAGATGAGTTGACTAGCATAACACAACTTGATACACTATTCAATTCTCTCTTTGCACTGAACTTTCTTGGGATGAGTGGGACTACCATAACACAACTTGCTAGACTATTTCCTACTCTTCCTCCTCTTTCATGGATCACCTAGCATAACACAACTTGCTAGCACATGGAATCCATGCTCTCTTTCTCCTCTATGATCCCATAGCATACCCTTGCTAGTTGTTGGGCCATATAGTCTTGTCTTATCTTTGATGCATGTTCTTGCCCTTTCTAGATGATCATTTGTGCTCTTGCAATAACATTATGAGGGTGATATTAGTGGTTGAGACGTTTTGATTATCGAGGTCTCTTCAACTAGTTAACTTGGAGCCTTTGTTTTTAGTACTAACCCCTTAAGTGTGTCTATTGTGTTTGTGAAATTTGCTTTTGTTTGTGTGTCCTTACGCGTGGTTGTACAAGTTGAGATCCTTAGTTTGGGGGACTTGGTCCCTTGAACTTGGTGATGTCTTATTTCTTTGCAAGCTTGCCCAATGTCTCTTCTTTCTCTCTTCCATCTACTTTACCATGAGTATGTATGTCCTAGGCTCATACTCCTGCTAAAGTGGGGGCTAAATGTAGTGTTGTAAATTGTATCCCTATGCAATTTCTTGCTCAATTAGGTCTTACTTTAGCATGTATGACCTACATCTGGTTCTGCTCATCACAACTCAATTCAACATATCATTCTGGCATCTCCCCCTCATTTAGGACCTCAAGGCCCAATTTGAGCCTACTTTAGAGAGAGCATGGTGCATAGGGCACCCCGCTCCCCTTAGTTTGGCCCCAAATTGAAATCACATAAAGTTCAGGTGGATTGAGCGATAAATCCTTTCCTGTGTCGACATGCTCCATGTTTTGCACTCTAAAATGCTTGAGAGAGGTATATAAGAAAGGTATCCTCCTCATTTTGGGTAAGTCCATATCAATCAATAAGGCGAACTTGAGATCAAGCATTTAAGTATTCAGCAATCAAGGCATTTCATCCCACCATATTCTTCATTGTGGCAACCTTCATGCAAGCATGTCTTTTGTGAAGTCCTTTTAGGTCTTTTGTGTGGAGTCATGTTGTTGCATCAACATTCATGATCATATTCAAAGAAGCATTTGCATCATCAAGGTATAAGACACTTCCATATTTCCAGATCTAGCCTCTGCTACCTAACAATATACTTTTCTTTCAAGTTCATTTCAATTCTATTTCAAGGTTAATTCCAAAATCAAGGTTTGACTTAGGCAAACCCCTATCTACCCAATAATTTCCTCTCTTTTCTATGTGTAGGAACATGTGATGAAGCTATAAAAAGAAGTGTATAATCATCAAATGGAGATCTACAATCTGCAATTCATCGAAGTAGAAATTGACAGGAACGGGGCACCCTGGGCGACTGAGTCCCGAGAGTGGGCTGAGTTAGGCGATTGAGTCCTTACACTTTTGCCTAGAATTTGGACTGCAAGTTAGCTACAATCTATACTTCTGCATACTTTTCTGGAACCGAGTTTTGAGTTTGTTATCTTCTTGTACATGCAGAAAACTATCATTTTAGCTTACTTGCTCCTAGTTTGTCCATGCTTCCTTATAATTGCATAGTCACTTTCAAATCACAACGAAGGACCATTGCATCCACTTTGTGCTTGAATCATCTTGAGCCTAGTGGATCATCTTCCTTCCAATGTAAGAGTGTAATAGGTTTGAGATTCTTAGTTTGCATGCAAAAACTAGTGAAACCTATTTCACCTCCTTACAACTTATATATAGACCTTATAAGATTTTTTAATTTGAAATTAAATCATTTGTTGAGGCATACACTTGACTTCTAGGCACACCCCTGAGTATTAGAATTCATTATTTTAATTTGATAAGGTGCATGCCAACCCTATAGGCACACACCTATACATTGTTCTTTATTTCATTTCGTAAGGTGTGTTTCAAAAATTCATTACAAGGTGCGCTTTGTTGAAATAGACATGTTCCTAGGAACCAAACACACATCTTCAAATGGGACTTAGTATTTTAGGTTGACTTCCTTTGTCTTTCAATCCTTAAGTCAAATTTCCACTTAATAAGATGAGACTTCTTTGAGCTTAATTAATAATCGACCTTCATAGGCATACCCCTATGAATGATAGTTTGTTAATTTATATCTGAAAACACTCATCATGCTTAGGTTTGCACCTTAATTACACACATGCACCTATACATTGGATTTTGAAACTAGATTTTTATCTCTTTCATATGCACTCTATTGAGTGAATTTTGAAAATTAAGCTTGACTAAAGTGCAGATTCATTTATTACCCTTAACATTTTTTATTGGATTCCTTCACTAAAGTGCACATTCATTTACTAACCTTAACATTATTTATTTTTTTTAATTTTTTTATTTTGAACAAAGTTGATTACATCTTTAACAAATTCTTTCAACATCTTCCTTCTCCACTATGACAAGTGACTTGAAAAACTTGTTCTATGATCCCAAAAACATGAAGGTGGAAATGACAAAGCCTCTTCTGGGAAAATGAAAACTTTAGCTTGAATCTTTGACACACTATGGAATCTCATACAAGTATAAACCATTATAAAATATTGAAAATGTGAACCATGGACTATGATATTGATAAGCCTAAGGCTAGATGTTTATTAGGATGAAGGCCTATACATATATGCCAATACGACAAAGTATAAACATTAATTGAACATATTTGGAGGGATAAACCTATGGTTATTTTTTTAGTTTGGTTCATAAGTTGTGTGTTTAATAAAATCGTTAATACAATTTTGTACATTTGATACATGTATCATGTCTTAATCAGTGTTACAAAAGAGACGAAGTCTATCCGCCTTTTATGTTTTTTAAGGATTATTTCATAATATAACTAGAAATTGCACCTTGGTGTGCAACGGATACGCTGAAGAGGTGTGCAAGGTTAATAGGGAAAATTTTGGTCTATTTTTTGTATACATTTGTGTAGTATAGTCAATTAGTAGGTCATTTACTAAATGATGTTGTTTATGAAACAAAGATCTTAATGGAGAAGTGATATAGATTAAAATCATCTATGCATGTTATAGATTTAAATCAACTAGGCATCTATTTACATGGATCCAAACATGAGTGAAAATAAGACCTTTGAATCAAGAAGATAATCATGCCCCATTCTTAAAAGGTTTGTGTTATTTTGCAATAGAAAGAGAGAGGGTTGACTGAGAAGGAGAGAGAAGGATATGGAGAGGAGAGGAGGAGATAAAAAAGAGGTTAGAGGGATATATAAAGAGAGAGAAGAAATTTAAATGTATAGAGAGGAAGAGAGAGGGAGAGATAGAAAGATAAGATAGAGATAGGAAGTAATACACAAAAAGAGATAGAGAGGGAAAGATATAAGGATAGAGATAGATGGAGATATAATATGGTATAGATAGAAGGAGACACTGAAGAATGAATACATGAAGATATAGAGATAGAGAGGTAAAGAGATATAGGGGAGAGATGAAGAGGGAGACAAATGTATCAAGATATAGAGAGAGGTGGAGGGAGCAATAGGGACGTAGAGAATGAGAGATAAAGAGATATATAGAGAAAGAGGGAGAGAGAGTGATATAGATGGTGAGATGAAGTGATAAAGAGATAGAGATATAAGGATATATAGAGAGAGGGGGAGAGATAAAGACATGGAAATAAAGATAAGAAAATATTGACAAATAGATATGGAGGGAGGGAGATAGAAAGTGCAAGAGATGATAAAACCTATAAATTAGTAAGATAAGTAGGCTCCATTACCAATAGGCTCATGTTATGTTTGCAATAAGGATAGAGGTAGATATTGATGGGGGAAGAGTGAAAGAGGGAGAGAGATATAGGTGAGGAGTTAGAGATACAAAGGATGATAAAGATAGAGATGGAGATGGAAAGAGAAGAAGAGAGGAGAGACGCAAATAGAGATGGAAGATATAAATATACAAAGAGCGAGAAAGAGAGGGAACAATAAAAAGATTAAATTAGAGACAAGAAGTTATATGTAGAGAAAAGTAGAAAGAGCTAGAGAGGTAACGAGATAAAGATAGAAGGAGAGATGGAATAAGAAATATAAAGAGATATAGAGGTGCTGCTTAACATAGGGGAGAGAGGCAAATAGAGGTTCAGATGAAGATAGAGAAAGAGAGGAAGAAGGAGATAAATAGATAGAGAGGGAGAGGGCGAGCGAGAGATAAGGATAGAGGGAGAGAGGAAGAGATAGAGGTATAGAAGAAGAGAGAGCAGAAAACATAAACATGGATATAGATGGTGAGATAGAGTGATAGAGATATAGGGATATAAGGAGATATAAAGATATAAATAGATATAGAGTGAGAGAGAGGGGGATAGAGATAGAGATGCATACAAACAAATAGTAGAGATAGACAAATAGAAAGGGAGAGAGCGAGAGAGAAATAGGAGAGAGAGAGAGAGAGCGAGAGAGCGATATGGAGGGAGGGAGGTAGAAATGCAAAGAGATAGAGATAGGGGGATATAGAGAGGGAGGGAAAGAAACGAAGGGAGAGAGAGAGAGAGAGAGAGAGAGAGAGAGAGAGAGCTCAATATATAGAGAGGGCGAGATATATTTAGAGGCCAATATAGAGATATAGAGAGGGATATGAAGAGAGATAGAATGATAATGAAAGAGATAAAGAGAGAGGGAGATAGAGGAAGGGATAAGGAGAGTGATAGGGGGATAGAGGTATAACATTCAACTCTTGCTTGAGTATATGAGCATGTCCATGTAGAGATTCATCAACCAATTTGTAACTTGCACATCAACAAAGTTGTTTACATAGATTGACACCTAATATGGTGGCTATACCATTGAATAATCTTTGTACCAATGGTAAAAAATTAATAGAATCTTAAATCATTTCTAATTGACATGTATAGTCTCTTTGTATTTTGTGGTCACATATGCACCATCCTTTAGTCCCCTTATCTCCTCATACTTTTCAAGATAGAAGACATCTAAGGGATCAAAACATAAATTATTTATAACTACAATATTTGACATGTCATTCATAATTGTACTAATTGGTAGTTTGGATTTTGTGGTGGAGAGAGTACCGAGAGAGGGAGATACTTGAAAATGCATAGGACATATCATTTTTCTTTAACTATATATGAAGTTACAAGATATTTGTTGGTTTGGATCCATTGCAATTGATCTATTGTATATTTTTTCTTGTTTGTTTGCTTTAGTTTCACATACAACCTTACCAAGAATATACTATTTTGATTACATGTTCTTGAATATTGATACAATATGAGGTCAAGTCCTCCTAAGGCCCATTCAACCTCACACCCTTCTAATAACTTTTGTACGCTAATAATCACATTCTAAAATGAATTAATAGAGTTTTAGTTTTTGTCCAACAACCATATTAAGTTTAATTTAGTTCAAATTATTCTATTATATCTATACATTATTTACAAACTTGATTATTAAATAAAAAAATATTATTATTGTTAGAGTTATCTTGTATTAGCTAATAATTATTTATTTAATTATTAGTCTATTATACTCTACACTTAAGCTAAACTTTGGCATTTAATAATATTGTAGGTATTTAATAATACATTATCCCTTTAAGGTTTCTTTAGGGTTGCACATCTTTAGGGTTGCTAATATCCTTTTATAAGGATTGTATTGTACTTTTTCATAATTGATTTCGTCTCTGAATAATAATTTTTTCCTTCAGAGCCATTATTGCTTTTTGCCTCCATTCTTCTCTTGTGACGAGTATTTTGCTTGCAAGTGTTCTTGGGATCTCTGAAGTTGTATTTCTCAACTTCTTCATGGTATCAGAGCCTACATCTGTTGCTACTTGTTCTTGAATTTTTCAAAAGATTTTTGAAGGTTAGGGTTTTCAGTTTTTTTTTTATTGGATATGAGGTAGTTGTTTTGTTTCTGATTATTTTGGGCTCAAACGGACCTCATCGTTGAGCCCAGAACACCCAAAACCCCCCCTATTTCCATATAAAATTTGTCAAATTTTGAAAAATTTGGGTTCTGGACTTTTTTTGGTTTTGCCTTTTTTTTTGTATGAATTTCGAGAAATTCTTCAGAAAAATCATTAAATCTTTTTTTAGAGCAATACCTCACCATTGACTTCCGAAGGGCATTTCTAGTCATTTTGATATATAATTCGACCTATTTTGGTGACAAGGACATCTGGGCCATGATTTTTCATTGGCATGCTTTACGAGGCACAAAATTCCATGTGGTTGTACCTGCAAATGCGTTAGAAAATTTTTGTTGTTTTTACCCTCTTTATGTCATACGAAGGCGTTTTTTCAAGAACTTTATATCGTCGAAAAGCTCTTTTCAAGCTCTTCAAATCTGGAGGTCTGATCTTCTAATTTTTCTTTTTTGATGGTGTTTTTTTTTTTTTTTCTGTCAAAGCCATAAGTTCTTTTTTGCACTATGGTAGACATAACTTGAGTATCCGAACTCCGTTTTTCGAAAACTATATATCATTGGAAATCTTGTTCTGTGCACTTTCCAATCATATGAGTTTTCTTTCCAGATTTCGCTCCAAGTACATTTTATTCAATTTTTTTCTCTTCAGCACTCTAGTGAATATCTTGGATGTTTCAGGTCTTGGGATCTCTTTCTTTGAGTAGGATGTCTCGTCTTTGGTTGTTCTTTATATATTTCCAGCTTTATGTCTCTTTTGATCATTGTAGACATTTTTTTGTAAGCATTTTCTTTATGCAAACGCACTGAGATAAAGTGCCACTATGCATTGTATACTTGAGATCTTGCACATCTTGTGCCTTATTGTACATGCACTACATTATAAAGTGTCATGGGGGGGTTGATGTTTGCCTTTGTTTTCCATCTACCTTTGTCACGTGAGTGTTCCTTCCACGACATTAGCCTCATGATGTGTGTCAAGTGAGTGTTCCTTCCACAACACTATGTACTTTCTCTGCACCTTCGATGTTCCTAGTTCTTCGTCATGCAGTTCTTGTTGGTTGTCATTTTCAGTGAACCTGTCCCTCACCCTTGTCTGCATTATGGGGGGGTTTCTCTTGTTGTTCTAATGCTTCCTTGGTTCATTGGATCAACTCTTCAGGCTTTGGTGTTTTATGCCATCTGTATCTTCGAGTTCAGTTGTTTGCCTTTGTTTGACATCTGATTCGAGTAGTGTTATTTGAGAGCACTCATGCAGATTACAACCTTCTCTACCCGATCATCTTCTATTTCAGTGGAGGTTCTTCATATCGATAGTTATTCTTTGATAGTGTTTGCAGGTTCTTCATGCTTCAATGATTCTTCTGCTCTTCTTTTGTTCCTATCTTTTGGAACATTCTTGTTTGGAGGCTTCTTCAATCATTTTCTTGCTTTTTCCATCTCTTTTTGGAGTAAAGTTTTTTCCCATTTGGTTTTCTCTATTTCTCTGGTTCATAGAGATTTGGTTGTGATTGGGTACTTCATCAAGCCTTGTTGTCGAGACCCAAATCTGCCTTATCTGTAGTTGCATTTTTTTTGCTTCATGCATTTAGTTTTTTAGCTACTCCCTAAGTTCATCTTAAAGGGGGGTGTTAGAGTTATCTTGTATTAGCTAATAATTATTTATTTAATTATTAGTCTATTATACTCTACGCTTAAGCTAAACTTAGACATTTAATAATATTGTAGGTATTTAATAATTAAATACACATTATCCCTTAAGGCTTCTTTAGGTTTGCACATATTTAGGGTTGCTAATATCCTTTTATAAGGATTGTATTGTACTTTTTTATAACTGATTCCCTCTCTGAATGATAATCTTTTTCTTTAGTCATTATTGCTTTTTGCCTCTATTTTTATCTTGTGATAGGTATTTTTTTTGTAGGTGTTCTTGGGATCTCTGAAGTTGTATTTCTCAACTTCTTCAATTACAATAATTACAAAATAAAATAAAATAAATTAATAAATAAACACAAAATAATGTTAGAATAAATTATTATTTATTATATAATATTATAATGTAAAATAAATTAATTTTTTTTAATTTTTAATTTATTAGAATTTAAATATAAATGAAATATGTATAAAAATATAATTAATATCAAATAATATTAATAAAAACAATATTCATAAACATTATAAATATGACATAATTAGCATACATATAAAATAATAATAATAATATAAATAATTAATATTTTATATTATGTTAAATTAAAATATAATATACAATAAATAAATATAATTAATTTAAACAATAAATAGTTGAAATGTGTGTGGTTTTTTAGGGCAAATTCAAATTCAAAGTTAAAGGTAATACTATTAAATTAGCACGGATAAAACCAAAAGGCCACCTCTTTTTTCCAAATTATTATGAATTAATAAGTTCACATGCTCAGTTTTTGCATGTAATTGAGGGACAAAAAAAGTGGCTTTGACCAAAGTATTTGAACATTGTACACGTTTCACTATAATCCAAAATTTATTTGACAACTGTGATAAACAAGTGAAAGCGAAAACTGACGAAAAAAACAAGCAAGCAACAATGAACAAATAGGATCTATTCAATCGTCTTGCATGAAATGCAAAGACAGTCATTGATTTAATCTGACAAAAAGAGTGGCTTTGACAAAAGTATTTGAACATTGTACACGTTTCACTGTAATCCAAAATTTATTTGACAACTGTGATAAACAAGCGAAAGTGAAAACTGATGAAAAAAACAAGCAAACAACGATGAACAAATAGGATCTATTCAATCGTCTTGCATGTAACACAAAGACAGTCATTGATTTAATCTGACAACTCGTTCTCCTCAAATAAAGACACACCTTCGACGTAATAAGCAATTGTTTTTATTCTTGAACTTAACCAAAAAAAAAAAAAAAGACATATATGAAATGTTTTGTTTAGTTCGACTTAGGGCAATAAAAACACTATTATTGCTTTAGTGAAACCTTATAGAAAAGGTACTTATTAACCTTGTGTGGAATCTATAAATAACCCTACATACATATCATTCTTGAACTAATTAGTTGTGTTTGGAGTTATTAATCAATCAATAATCATTATTTTTAGTTTAAGATGTGTATTGTGAGAACATCATGGAGCCATGCCTATTATGTCATCTATTTTAAATTTTGATGTACTATTACAAAACTAAGAATGAAGCATATTAGGGTTTCACTCCCTCTTTGTATGTTTTTGACGATCCACGTAGAGTAGTAAGAATTATATGACAAATGTTTGGGACACCTTTGACATCTTTTAACAATAGGTGAGACATGCTCCTATCCATGGTGCAATTGTATTGTACTTTCATGATAGGTAAAAAGTGTTCACGACTAAATTGGAACATCAATTATATTGTGAAGAGGTGGTTAGACCATGACACTCATCTCAAACCTTGGCCAAAAGATCATTTATTCTGATTCATTTTATTAAACATTTATCTAATGCCCTACATTAGATATGTTTCATTCTTCTTGTGCATCTCTTATGCGACCTCACTTGTGAAGGATAAGATCCCACCTATTTTAGTGGGCATATAAGGGACTCTATGCAGCCCTATGTTTGGAAGAATAAAATTCACACGATGCTCTCTCTACTTTACACCAAGACATTGTAGACATGTGTTAGGTATATATAGCACATGATAATATGATTATGCGGTATTTTTTGATGAGTTATTATATTTACGCATGTTTTATAAGTGATTTTATATATGTAACACAAGAATTGTATGTAAGTTGCCTAACCCCTCCCTTAGAAATTATACACTAGTTAATATTCAGAGAATACTAAAGTTGTAACTTATTTTTATAGACGTAAAAAAAAAAGTCCAAGGATGTTTGGGGTTAGTCTAGTTCCCCACGTGATGTAGGAGCTGCAACGGCCTATGCTCGATGGTTGACTAGTTTTTTTTGGTTAGAACTTAAAAGCTTTCCAGTTTTGCCATTTTTTCATGAATTCTTAAATCCCTTGGTATCTTATTTTCAGTAATCTAACAACTCTGGCAGATCTTTAAGATAAAAAGGGAAGGAATATTTCCAATATGAAAATTTTCTAAAAACTAACCATTGCAATATGAGTAAAATGAAACACTTACAAAAAGACACTAGAGATTGATACGTTTTTCTTTGTACGTTGGCCCTCTTGTTGCTTAGCTTGTAACAGTATCCTCTGAGTTCAATGGGTTATCATGCCTAACAAATGTTAATGATTTTTCTGTCCTTCCTCAGCCTTTTATCAATTTGGTAAGAATACAAATAATGATCCCACGGTCTGTTAATCATATAAAAAAAATATCTTGGGAACAAGCTCTTCACATTAATGTCTTTCTTCATGGACTTCCTTCTCAAGTTTTAGTGTAACGCTATCTTGCAAAACACCGAAGGAGCTTGAAGTCTTGCGATTATTGCAATCGAGAATTATCTGACTCAATATGTTTTAATTTACTCACATACCATCATCATCAAATACATTGATGTCTATAGAAGTCCTTCCTGCAGGAACCTGTTGTAGAAAAGATAAGAGGAATAAGAAAAAGTATCACAACTAGCTTAATATACAAAGAAATAATTGGTTTTAAAGGAGGCATTAAAAATTAAAGATGATAATTTGCACTGCATGCTTAGACCCAATATACATAAAGCATAAATGAAAGTGCTTAAATTTGAAAAGAGGACATGACTGGTTCTTACAGGGCATAAACAGCTTCTAATAAGATCTGAACTATCTTGACGGCCGGCCTGTAAAATGAATAGAGCACATGACACTTCTGATAAGAGTTTTGATCATTAGTAAGAAGTACCCTGCATTATAATAAGACTTCACGTTTGACCATTAGTATGGGAACGCATCCAATAATGATGAGAGATTAGGCGGGATACATGCAAAAGAAGTTTCCAATACCTATAGCATGAAGTTTATGTTAATGGAATAATCAGTCTAACAGATTTTGTTAGAGCAAAGACATAGGAAGTATCATAATGGAATAGAATTCAAGTGGTTATGATGGACCCCATTAGTTTAAACATCGATTTATATAAGCCTTTTCATATTCAATCCGACCAGTCCTTTTACTATAACAGCTAAAACATTAAACTTCTAATACCTCTTGTGCTCCTCCAATTACTTCCATTTCACAATGATAGCACGACCCTTCAAAACAGAAGTCCTGTAAAACCCCACAAGTTGGGAGTTAGTACCGTATCAGCTACGCTTCTTATTATACAATATAACACTCTTATTAGAAGTTTCATTATATTTCTCCATTCTGATATGCTGTAGCTAAAGTCTTTCAGTATTTTACAAAATTATTTATTAATACTAGCACAAACTATTTCCAAATTAACTCCAAATTCCATAAACAAGGGAAAGACAAGTAACTAGAGAAACATTTTTTATGATTGTATCAAGCATCTGCACTTCATTGTAGCAAAGTTCAAAATGATTTAAATATATTGTAATTATAAAGAATAACACGGTACTATTTATATTTGAAGATTAACAACAGAGCATTGATCTAATTATCCATGGGCAGAAGATGCTAGATAAAATGATTTGTGTAAAATAACATATAAAGTTATAAACTTAAAAAGGATGGATATTTAGAGTCTTAGACAACACGAGAATTAGTTGGTCTAGAATAGTTGAACTCTGGACAGCTGAGGACTAACGGAAAAGAAACCTGAAAGTAATGATAAATGAATGCATCATTATCAATTGTTACAATCACTCCAAATTACAACTACATGTTGGAATAACGGCAAGCTAGAGAACTATATGAACCTGTCAATACAAAATAAGTTTAAAATGCCAGAACACTGCATCATGACAAAATGAGTAGTAGCTTTGCAAATCACAACTTTGCAGTATATCTGCTTGTTATCATCCTAATATGATATATTCCTAAGTATATATTATATATTTTTAAGCATAATAACGATAAGCACTTGTGGCATGTTTGATTCTAACATAAATATTAGTTAATACACTAATCCCTCTTAATTAAGATGAAGGGGTATGTCCTTACATAGTTAAACCTATAAATAAGGATGATAAATCTCTCCATATCATCATTTCATCAGATACTGAATTGATATATTATAATCTGATTATTGGAGGTCACTTCCTTGAAGTGGTCTGCTACATTTCTGATTCTTACAAATATTTCCAAGAAATATCATAAAGCTGCTCTTATTGACTAATTGAAAAGAATACTTGTATATGAACATCATGTTGTAGTAAAAAAAATATTGTTCCATTTTACTTAAAACTTAAGTATCTACATATGAGCATACTTCACTTGAAAGGAAAAGTAGTGAAGACAACACAAAATTTTATTTACCGTATTGGGAATCATCATTCCACAATGCTCAGCAACACGTAACAAGTTTTCCCCAGACCTTGCCAAGGTTGTAACCTGGAAGTATGCAACAAGAACACTGCTAAAAGTTTAGAGAATTTAACATTTAATAAATTCAGGTACGGATAATCTCCTTAAATGTGAATGCAGTACTATAAAAATATGTGTATCTAATGTAACATGCCTTCAACCAGTTAAGAATATCTTCTCTCAGAAAGTGGGAACTGAAATGTTCATTTACATCTCATTATGGTGTTAACATGAATATACAGTTATTAGTTTGTTTTCTATCATAATGGTTTTCAATTAGTAATGAAATTGTTGAATAACCATCAATATAGGTGTAAGATTTGGGCTCAAAGATCATGCAGGAGGGCTGCAAAATAATGTGCTGATACCTGTTGTGACGTTTGTACACATCGCCCCGTTGCAAATGGGGACCCCCCTTTTTCCTTTCCTAGCTTAGTGTTTTAGGTAGTTGTCTTGGCTTCGCAGTAGTTTCATAGTTTCAGTGTTTTGCTTGTGGGAAGGATTAGTCTTGTCAGTCAGGGATAGGATAAATTTCGAGTCAAATAGGTGGGATCAGGTCAAGAGGTCTAGTCTCAAGTCTGAAATCATGATTAAGTGTCAAGACTTAGGATTGAAAGGTAAATTGCGAAAGTTGTCAAAAGATGTCAATGTTGTCAATCTTGCAAAGTTGTCAAAATGCAAAATTAAGAGTTAGAAGAATAGGGGTGCTTTGATCATTTTGGGGTGGAATTGCAAGGTTCCCTTGCAATTTCGCCCAATGTTGCTTTCAATCTTCGCAAGTAAAGGGTACGTTTTCACCCTTTGACCTAGTGAAAGAGGTGTGTAAAGTCCGGCTTTGTGATCAATGCATAGGCATAGAGGAAATCCGACCTTTGGGAGTTTCAATGTGCCACCATCCTCAAAACCCGACATTGTCTTTGGTAATTCAATGCGTGACTATAGAGGATTCCCGCCCTTGTGTTTTAAACACAAGCATTGCCTAATTCCGATCTTGCATCTATACAAGGCAATGAGAGATTTGTGCCCTTATCCCTGATGTTTTATTCACCTTATTTAGACTTTTCAATAACTAGTCATGAAGGATTTCACCCTTAGAGGTTTCAATGCACAAGTATGTTTCAAATCTGACCTTAAACGTCATTAAATGGCAAATGTAGTCAATGTATGACCTCTTGCTATACCCACCCTTGTTATGCATGCTTAAGAAGAAATTCTGCCCTTGATATTTTATGCATGGGTATGGTGTAGATCCGACTTCTGCCTTGCATTACATGAAAGTGCTCAAAAATTTGATCTTGTTAGATATTCGATGCATGGCACCTTCAAAATCCCGCTCAAGTGAGGGTAGGCCGGCTGGATAAAGGGTAATTTTCCAAGTTGTACATGCTAATGATGAAATCCCTAATTTGTACAAGACAGAAGTAAAAACCTGATTTTATGCACAATCAGCTCAATACTCCAAAATCCTACATGCTAAGGGCAGAATTGCAAAATTGTGCATGAAAGCATTAAAACCCCGAAATTATACATGATGATGCCTAGAGCCCGAAATCTTACATGACTGCCCCAAAATCCCAAAATTATAAATGGAAGCCTTGAAATTCCGATTTTATACGAGTCCTCTTGAATCCCAAATCCATACATGTCATGGTAAAAAGCCTGAAATAGCAGAGCAAATATAAAATGTTTAATTCGTTTGAAGTGCTTGCTGATGGTAATTCCCCGCCTTATATTTATATGATCAAAGGGGGCATGTTGAAACAAGGATTAGGGCCAACCTGAAAATAATGAAAAAAAAACAAGCTTAAAATGTGTAACACATAGACAAAGGGCCAACCTTGTATAAAAACCTTTACAAAAACAAGTAATTATGAAGTATGAGCGCTCAGGTTAGGAGCTGACCTAGGCTTGGAGGAAAACAATTCAAAAATTTAACTAGGCCGACCCGATTAGATATTCAAGGTGGCGCCTATGAACAAGGGTGGATGTTCACTACAATATCAGTTCATTTGCAAACCAACATACAGTGAATTTGAGAAGCAGACGTAAAACACAGAGCAGACTGTAAGGGCAAAGTCCAGATGGGAAGGAGAATCAGACCTACAATCAAGTTTCATCAATATAAGTCACTTAGCAAGACAAATCAAAATCAAAATCAGAGTGAATTCAAGGTTTATTACAAGCAAAATTATCAGCAGATCTTGGAGAGCAAATCAAATCAGACCTGAAAAGAAAAATAATCAGACCTAAAGATTAGATTTCAGATTAATATTTTAATTCAGTATGTGTTTGTTTTGCAGGTCTGAGGCAAGAAGGAAAACATGAAGATTTGGACTTGAGGCATGAGGATAAGAAGTACAAGGAGAAAAGATAACATTAATATTTAGCACCCTTTAAGAAGGGATGCAGGAGACAAGATCCACACATTGAAGATGATTGCAAAGAAGGGTGCAGCTATGACAAAGGTGAAAGCTCAAGATGAAGAAGAGGTGAAATTGAGTGCAAAGCTAATCAAGGATCAAAGTCACTCAAGAAGGCCAAGACAATCAAGAGGAAGGCTTCACAATGATGATAACAAGGGCACTATGAAGAGCACAAGAATATACTAAGAGGGGGGGGGGGTCAGTATATTAACAAACTTTTACTTTTTGAACTTTAATCAAAAGCATATAACTTATTTCATAAACATATTCATTGCATACCAACATTCACATGTGATCTAACTATTATTAACACAAATAGAACACAAGATATATACGTGGAAACCCTTACGAGAGAAAACCACGACAAATTAATGCTTTTATATTTCTTCTTTTACAATGTTCGTAGGCACCAACCCCTAAGTTTGTTTGTGGGCACCAACCCACTGGAAGCACCAACTCCCACAATTTGTAGGCACCAACCTACTGGAGGCACCGATCCCCACTGCTAAGCACCAACTTAGCAAGAGACACCAATCTCTCCTTTAGGAAGCACCAACTTCCAAAATATGATTCCACCTTAAATATGTTGCTTCAACAGATGATGGACATTACAATTTCTTCAACTTCCTTCTTGTATTTTACTCCTTCAATGGATTATGATCTTCTCATAAATCTGTCTTGATCACATACCTTCCTTACAAATCTGCATATATTATTTATCGAATCTGCATATAATTTTTGCACACATATTCTGCACTTATTTCTCATATATGGACTGCATATATTCATCAATACAAATCTGAAACACTCTTCATAATTATCTGTCCTATATATATCCTTTATTTCCTCACATTCTTCCTTATTGCACACAACTCACGCTACATTCTTCACACTATCAAACATCAAATGATTTCCATGTACCTTTTATATAATTCACGATACATATTAAGTGACAGACCTTTTGGGAATAGGCATTAAACCTGCCTCTTCATCAAACTAACTTTATGATTACACCTTTAACTAATCATGCCTTCCTCCAAATTGCACCTCTTGATAAATATAATAAATTCACTATTACCAATCACACCCTTCCATCATATATCATTCAGATTTGTTAATATTTGTAGTTGACTTTCTATTAGACAAATCAATTCAAATCAACTATATAAAACTCTTTGTCATACCGTATCATAGTAACTTTTATTCACTGCAGATATAAACTTATTATTAATTCTGTTTATGACTTGTCAAAGTTGTGGTCTATAATGACTTTTCTAACACTATGAATTGAAGCGTTGCCTTCTCATATTCTTTAATTTGTATTACGTGAGTTTTCTATTTGCTGTGTGATCTCTGTGTTATGCCAGTTATTACTGCTGCCTTCTAACGTGATCCATGCCTTCAATCTGTTGAAATAATAGCTATGGTCGGATCCTTCAGGCCGACATAGCAAATTACAAATGTAGGAATGGCCTTTGGCCTTACACATTTATATATAATGATTTGTAAGTTATCTTGCCTATTAAAAGGAATCGTATTTATGTTATACGAATTTGTTCCTAACTATCTGTTATTGGTTAACAAATTGCATTAAGTGGTTAATATAAAACAATTATTTCATAAACCCGCCACCCCTTGGAAAGGTCATGATGAAGGATCACAGCCAACATTGTCAAGAAGACGTGTTATTTGATGTATCCCACAAATGGATACAAATAGTGCACCTTTCCTCTCACAAATATTAGATCAAAGCGACATATACACAGATCAGAAGACATATATACAGATTGGGTCTTCACTACAGCAAGACACATAAGCATATCGATATTATCTTCAGCATTGTGGATATTGTTCCCCATCATAAATGTGAACAAATTGAATTATATAGACTGCAATCTGGAATGTGTGAGTTGTGCGGGACATATTGTAGCAGATCGAAGTACATATAACATACTTGCAGATCAGACTATCATCTATAGCACTATCATGTTGTACGCAAGCAACTCAGGAAAGCATTGATGGTACATCCTACAGCAGTTTAGTTTGCATCTCCTTCAGTCTAAAGTGACTGGATCCATCTATAAGCTTCAAGGATTGAAGCAATTCACATTGGTCTTTGTGTCATTGTAACAACATTTTGCTATTCATATTTGATATATATATTGAAGATATAATTTTCGTGCTCGGGGGAGATGATAACCAAAGATGGACTACTCGCCGAAAACTCAGCGAGTAGATTCGACTTTTACGCCAAGTTTTTGGCAAAAACTCGGCAAGTCCGACTTAAAAACTCGCCCGTCTGCTTCCTGTAGCGTCCTAAAATTGCGACACTTGCAATTTCGACTGCATTTTGGTCTTCATGATGGCGACGCAACACGCAACCTGAATGGAGACCCCAAAACTTGCTCACGACACCAAAAACTGCATTTTTCAAGCACCATTGGCCTGAATCTCCTTGCACCCCGCTGTCCCGGAGGTGGGACCAGAGCGCTCTGGTCCCTCAGGACCAGGGCGCCCAGCGCCCTGGTCCCTGGGTCCTATTTTGGGCCCGGTTTCCTAAGTGATATCGGGTCTTTTTGATTGCAATTTGGAAATATACTTCCTTGGTCGGCCTAAGGTCGGGAAAATCAGTCTATCAGCCCTAATTGACAAGTATATAAACTACATTTTCCTCTCTCATTTGGGTAGATGGAAAAAAGGCAAAAAGCAAGATTCAAACATTCAAGCATTCAAGCATTCAAGCATTCAAGCATTCCTTCTAAGTCTCCATTCAAGGCTAAGTGTTGCATTCAAGACAAGGATTCAACCATTGAAGAGGAGATCACTTACTACATGCTACATACAACATACTACATACTACAACATACAACATCTAAACCTTCGCACATAAGGATACCAACATCCTTAGAACAAGGTATTAGTACTTGTTTTACATTATAGTCATTTACATTTACAGCACTTGCTCATTTCTTGGTTAATTCCAAAACCGGGGTTTGACCTAAAGGCAAACCCCTAATCCCTAACCCCCCATCGTCTTCGCTTTTCTGTGTGTAGGTTGCAGGTACGCGGCTGAAATTGAAGATCTAGAATCCTGGTGCAGAGACGAACCGATCCCCCTTCGTTTGACGGATTTTTCGGAGGACCGTGGCGCCGGGCGCCATCGTCCCGACAACTTTTGCTCAAATTTGCAGGACAGCGCCGTATCGACATTTTACTGCTAATTCCAGGTCCGCAGCTTCATCCTATAAACCTAAACTCAGTTTATAAGCGAATCTTTGTCACTTTCTATGCATGCTTAGCTTAATTCTTCTATGCACATTCTTTACAAAAGAGGGTAGCCTTGCTTTCCTAACCCTTGAAATTCATTTAGCATCCAATCTTACATTGTGTAGGATTGAATCTTATGAGTTTCAACCCCTCTTTTGAATGTAAAGTCTTCCCCCTAAGTGAAAACCCATCGAATCCTAGCGAACCTCCCTTCTCTCTCCTCGGAGTCAGAAGAGGGGAGAACAACTAGGGTTCGACCGCGATTTTCCGCTTTACACTTCCATGAAGCCGAAAACAGCAGAAAGAGAAATCATTTTTTGTTTTTTGATTGGGTTTTGGGCTGAGAAGGGGGAAGTTGACTTGGAGTGACTTGCAAGGTGATTTGAACTGATTTGAAGGGGATTTGAAGGGAAAATCAGATTCCCAGGTTAGTTTTTTTTTTTTTTTCTTTTGTTTTTTTAAAACAATTTGTTTATTTTTTGTTGCATTTAGATGGATTAGAAATGATTCCTAGGTAGTCTAAATCCTTTCTAAGTTATTTGCACAAGATTTAACACTAGATTTGACAAGTTTTCAAAAAAAAATTCAAACCCTACTATTTTTTTTTTTTAAACTTTGAATGATGTCTAAATTATTTAAACTAATGTAGATAGTTTGCTAAATTGTTTAACTAAAATGTTAATTTTTTTTAAAACTTTGTATGTGTAGGTTAAGTAAGCATTAATCATGGCAAGGGAGCAATGGCCACTAGATCTATGCCCATCTGGATATATAGGCACCCGTCCTAAAGGTGCTTGAGATGGGGCATGGAGGTATGCCTATGAGGGACCCGATCCTGGGTCAGTTATATGCATAAAGTGTGAGAAAATACTTCATGGAGACATCAAGTGCCTCAAATACCACCTTGCAGGAATAGACAGGCATGATGCTAGAGCATGCCCTGGGACCAATGAAGAAATAAAAAGACAAATGAATTCCCTACTTGCAACTGGGGAAGAGAAGAAATTGCAAAGGGAGAGGGCAAAGCTAGCCATGAAATCAGCCATAGCTGAATCTCAAGGTGTTTTTGTTGACATTGAAGAGGAACAAGAAGCACTTGAGGGCATAGTGGGCTCTCGGCGTGGCCCACGTATCCACAAACCCACCACCACCTCGCCCATCACTTTTGCTTTCTCTAGTAGAGTACCTGGCACTGTTCCACTTTCATCGTCACGATTAGGGTCCATAGGTGATTATTTTGTGCCCAAGAACACACCTGGAGCACAACCATCATTAGAGGCCACTGGATGGAATAAGGAGGTACATGAGAAAACCGACATTGCAGCAGCTGATTTTTGGTACTTCAACAACATTCCATTCAATGTGGCGAACAATCCTTATTGGCTGAATTTGGTGACTGCTATGACAGTTTCAGGAAAGGGGTACAAGGCCCCTTCTCGCAAGGATTTAAGTGGGAGGTTAGTAAATTACTACATAGTCCACTTGATTTCATTTTTAATTATTTTTTAGATTTCTTGTTTATTGAATCAAAATTGTGTACTAAGACCTAATTTCACTTTGCTATTACAGGTTGCTCACAAATGCAGTTGCTAGGGCAAGAGAAGTGATGGAGGATCAAAAAATCGAATGGGCAAATTATGGCTGCACCATTCTTTCTGATGGGTGGACAGAGGGCAAGAACCGCACCATCATCAATTTTTTGGTTACTTGCAAGGACAATGTAGTGTTCTTGAAATCTGTTGATGCCTCTAGCAAGGTGAAAAATGCAGAAACATTGGCTGGAATGTTGGAGCATGTCGTCATGGAGGTGGGGGTAGAGAATGTGGTCCAAATCATCACAGATAATGCAGCAACATACGTGTCAGTAGGTAGAATCCTTTTAAATTATCACCTTTAGGCATTAGCAATATTTTTATTTGTTGTGGCTTTGTTTTACTTGGTTGCATATTTCTTAAGAATAAATTCTTCTTTTGCAAGAAGAATCCTCCAAGAGAGGCACCCCACTCTTTTTTGGACACCTTGTGCAGCACATGTCCTTGACCTTCTTTTGGAGGACATAGGAAAACTTGAGTGGGTGACTCCAGTTGTGGAAGATGCAAGGAGGATCACCAAATGTATTTACAATCATCCTTGAGTCCTAAATTTGATGAGACAGCACACCCAAGGGAAAGATTTGGTGAGAGTTGGTGTCACAAGGTTTGCAACAATTTGCTTGACGTTGCAAAGCCTTCTTGCTGCATTGACTTCTTTGAAACAAATGTTTGTGAGTGGAGAATGGCTTAACTCACCTTATTCAAAGAAGCTTGAAGGAGAGGTTGTCGCATGCATAGTCTTCGACAGCCAATTTGCACAAAGGGCTGCAGAGATTGTGAAGGTTGTTACTTCAAAACTTTAATTTTTAAATTTTAATTATTCTTGATTCAAGTCTCTCATTACTAATTTGTAACTTCATTATTCAATCTTTTTGTAATTTGTATTTTTCAATTGTAGGTGTCAGAGCCCTTGGTTCGAGTTCTTCGCTTGGTGGATGGGGATAAAACCCCAATGGGATATCTTTATGAGGCCATGGATAGAGCCAAGGAGTCTATCAAAAATTACTACAAGGGGGATAGACTCAAATTTGATCCCATTTGGGAAATTGTTGATAGGAGGTGGAACAATCAGCTCCACCAACCCATTCATGCAGCAGGGTACTTCCTCAACCCTTGTTTTAGGTTTGGGGGTTCTTACTCAGATCCGAATGGAGAGGTCATGGAGGGCCTCAATACATGCATTGAGAGGATGGTACCCGATGTTGAGGAGAGAGACCTCATTGTGAGTGAGCTCCAAAATTATGAGGAAGGGGTAAGCTATTCTCTTCAGAGCTGGCTAAGAGAGGAAGAACCACTCAAACCCCAGGTATAACATTTGCCATTTGGACTTTGGGATCTAAAATGATTGATAAATTATGTTTTCTCTTTTCTCTTTGCTTTCTAACTTTTCCATTTTATTTATTTTGCAGATGCTTGGTGGCAAAATTGGGGTGGAAACACCCCACATCTCAAAAAATTTGCCCTCAAAGTCTTATGTCAGCCTTGCAGTTCATCCAATTGTGAGCACAATTGGAGCTTGTTTGAAGCAATCCACACGAAGAAGAGGAGCAAGTTAGCGCAGAAACGGCTCAATGACCTTGTCTACGTGCAATATAATCTTCGATTGCGCGTAAGGAAGGTAGAGGAACTAGAAGGTGGTCCAATTGACTTGGATGATATGGATCCTTATAGTGATTGGACATCACAGGAGCAGCCTCCATTGTTTTCCGACACTGACATCACTGATTTGGAGAGGCTGGCTATGGAGGAGGTGGGGGGGGGTGGATTTGGTTTCACGCTGGATGACATTGAGGAGGAAGAGGATGAGGATGAGGATTCATTGCCAGTGCCAAAAGCAGGTGGAGACATAGCTTCATCCAGGATGGAGGATGAGTCAGCCATACCAAGTGAGGAGGCACAGTCATGCCCACAACAAACTTATACGACTAGACCCTCTAGTTCTACCTCTCCCCAAGTTTTTGCTAGAGTTGGGAAGAGGAAGTTGTAATTGTAATTTGTAATGATGTATTTACTTTTGGTTTTACAAAAACTATTTACTATATTGCTTTCAGGCTTCCAGCCATCAACATTCCTCATGAGGATGCGATTTTGTAGACACTTTGTATTTAAATAAATCTAGAATCAGCTTGTTTCTTTTGTGTTATCATTTATTGACTCATTGGATGCATTTTCTCATTAAATTTTGCAAAAAACTGCATTTTTATTAAATTTAAGCGTGTTTTTAAGTTGTCGAGTTTTTCGCCATGTTTTTTTCCCAGGGGCTTGGCGAGTCGAGCCGAGTTGTGAGTAGTCCAACTATGATGATAACAGTATATCATCTATGGTTGGGAGGGCAACAATAATGTGAATCATTGCTCGTGGTTAATCAAACACACCCTATGGTTACTGTGCATGGTCATCTTCTTGTGTTCCTAGTATTGTAAGAAAATTCAACATGGTATCGGAGCAGGTTCCTGAAGAACCATTGCCACAGTTAGTGCATCCCCTCTATCTTGAGGAGGAACTTGAGCTTAAGAGTGAAAAGATATGACAGGGGATAGAGATCATTTTTAGATTGAGTAGAGAGAGATTCTTGGTTACAGGTTATAATTGAGGAAAATGCCAAGAATAATGAGAAGGAAGTTGGGGCCACTTCCTTCCAACTAGACTTTGATAATTCTCTTCATAGAAGTGACATTTCTATCTTCAGCCTTGGAAACTCTGCAGATTTGTATCTGTCTATGGCAATTGAGATATGAGATCAGGACCTTCATTGGATGAAAGGACCAAACTGATCAGATAAGTCTTCTCCCTACTACCACATGTATTTGATAGTATATGGTGCATTGCTTATGCTCATGTTATTTGTCTATTGTATGTATTGGACTAATGGTTGCCTTCCTATTCATGAGACTAGAACTGCCCATGTGTAAGGTTGAATTATGTAGCCCTTAGCTATGGTTACATACAATTTAAGACATCTAATTTATCATTATCAATTTTTGAGCTATGTTTAACAGCAGATTATTACAAGTGTATGTGCAAGTGCATGTGTGATTGCAGGGGACACTTGAAGACCTTAGTAGTTAAGGCTTGACTGCTGTTATACTACTTGCAAGGGTTGCAAGTTTATCCAAAGCCAGATGTAGCTTGGATAATGAGATAAGTAATTTTTTCTTGGTTATTATCTCTTGCGTATTACTTTTATTTGCTTGTCGTAGTCAGCCTCTTATCAGTATTCCTATATGTACTATAAAAGTTGCTCTTGTTCTTTTCTTTGGCCCTCGGGGATGGGTTTTGCAGAAAAAGAAGAACGATACATTAGGAATGTTGCTGAGGCATTTGTATAGGTAATGGAAGCATCGAGGATTACACAACAAAGTTGAGACAAGAGAGCTCTCCTAGTAAGAGGGAGCGGACTTCTAAGGGTATGCTTTTGTGACAAAGGGAGCAGCTAGAGGTTCTGCTTCAATTGACTTTCAAGGATCTTGGTCATATTTGTTCAGAGGGAGTGGACCATGTCGAGATGGTTTCTCTAGTGATCAGCAGTCGGAGGACTCTATGATTCATGGATGGAGTCCCATGTGTGTAGGCTGGAAGGTTTTATGATGTCACCTAGGTCGTGATATTCCTGGATAGATGGATACTTGGTGAACTTGGGATTCACCAAGAGTGATGCAAACTCCAACCTTCACATAAAGGTTGTTGATGGTGAGGCATTGATTTTGGTCCTTTATGTTGATGACTTATTTCTCATTGTGGCAGAGAAGCTCATCATTCAGTGTCAGAGGGAGTTAGCCTCTGAATTTGAGATGAATGATCTTGGCCTTATGTACTACTTCCTGGACTGAAAGTTTGGCAAAAGACGGCATGAGATCTTCTTGAGTCAGGGGAAGTACACTATAGACATCCTGAAGAGATTTGGCATGATGGACTGTAAGTCCATGTCTACGCTGATGGATATAATTCTAGAGAAGTTGAGTGAGTCAGCTTCCAATTCAGATCTAATAGATTCCTATATGTATTGTCAGTTGATTAGATCATTAATGTATTTGGTCAACACCAGACCATATATCTGCTTTGCAGTGAGTACTCTCACTCAGTTCATGTGCGAACCAAGATAGATTCATTGGGTTGTAGCATGTGTGGCAGCTCGTGAAGCAATGTGGCTTGAGAAGCTCCTTGCATGATTGTTTGTACAATCATTGGAGCCTACAGTTATTCATTGTGATAACCAAAGTTGTGTGAAAGCCTTCTGTCAATCCTATGTTTCATGACAGAACGAAGCATGTGAAGATCAAGTATCACTATGTTAGAGACGTGGTGGAAAGGAATGCTATTCAGTTAAGATACATTAGTACTGATGAGCAAACGATAGACATTCTCACCAAGCCTCTCTCCAAAATAAAGTTTGTGTACCTTCGAGGTAAGCTTGGTATGGTAGAAAATGTAGCCCTAGCTAAGATTGAGTCTCAACAACATTGATATGTTTTAAATAGTACTAATGTATTCTCTACGATGTTTAAAGTGTAAACTCTTAATATGTAATCTTATTAATCTGATATGGTTCATGATTAGTGTCATGTGTGTGACTCCGTGACAACATTGGTTCAGTGCTTGATGAGCCCCTATGAACATTATTGTGAGGTGGCGATCTCTCAATAGTGAACACTTGTACATCTGATCATTATCGCAAGGTGATGATCTTACGAGATTGATTGATCATACCATTATGATGGATATCATGGGACTTGATTTCTATGGATGTCATAGTAGTTTATATCTCTAGAAGTAATATCTATGGATATACCATAATGGTGGATATCATGAGACGTGATATCCATGGATAAGCCATGATGGTGGATGTTACATAAAGAGATATTCATGGTGGATATTATGTGACGTAATATCCGTGGACACCATGAAGTAATATCCTTGAATATGCCATAATGGTGGATATCATGAGACGTGATATCCGTGGACAAGCCATAATGGTGGATATTACATAAAGAGATATTCATGGTGGATTTCATGTGACGTGAAATCCGTGGACATGCCATGTAGTAATATCTATGGATAAGCCATAATGGTGGATATTACGTGAGGAGATATCTTTATTTAAGCCATAATGGTGGATATCAAGTGAGGTGATATCTATGGATAAGACATGATGGTTGATATCACAGTGAGGTGATATCTATTCTTACACCATCCATGGAGAAGCCATGATGGTTGATATCACAGAGAGGTGATATCTTTCCCTTCCACATATGGGTGTAGCCATTGTGGTAAAACATCATGATGAGGTGATTAGCTTCCTTTACTCACATGAGTATAGTCATCACGATGAGGAAATGTGACTCATTTTTCAAGAAGGATTCCTCCCTAGCTAAGAGGGAGTGTTGAAATAATAGCTATGGGCGGATCCTTCAGGCCGACATAGCAAATTAAAAATGTATGAATGGCCTTTGGCCTTACACATTTATATATAACGATTTGTAAGTTATCTTGCCTATTAAAAAGAATCGTATTTATGTTATACAGATTTGTCCCTAACTATTTGTTATTGGTTAACAAATTGCATTAAGTGGTTAATACAAAACAATTATTTCATAAACCCGCCACCCCTTGGAAAGGTCACGATGTAGGATCACAGCCGACATTGTCAAGAAGACGTGTCATTTGATGTATCCCATGAATGGATACAAATAGTGTGCCTTTCCTCTCACAAATATTAGATCAAAGCGACATATACACAGATCAGAAGACATATATACATATCGGGTCTTCACTACAGCAAGACACATAAGCATATCGATATTATCTTCAGCATTGTGGATATTGTTCCCCATCATAAATGTGAACAGATCGAATTATATAGACTGCAATCTAGAATGTGTGAGCAGTGCAGAACATATTGTAGTAGATCGAAGTACATATAACATACTTGTAGATCAAACTATCATCTACAACACTATCGTGTTGTATGCACTGTCATTCTTCAAAACATTGTGAATTCTTCAGCACTATCGTGCTGTATGCAAGCAACTCAGGAAAGCATTGGTGGTACATCCTACAGCAGTTCAGTTTGCATCTGCTTCAGTCTAAAGTGACTGGATCCATCTATAAGCTTCAAGGATTGAAGCAATTCACATTGGTCTTTGTGTCATTGTAACAACATCTTGCTATTCATATTTGATATATATATTGGAGATATAATTTTCGTGCTCGGGGGAGACAATAACTGTATATCGTCTATGGTTGGGAGGGCAACAATAATGTGAATCATTGCCCGTGGTTAATCGAACACACCCTATGGTTACTGTACATGGACATCTTCTTGAGTTCCTAGTATTGTACGAAAATTCAACACAATCAGGTCTTTAAAGCTCGTGTTGTCGTTTGAATCATGGTCGATATCATTTGTATATCCTTTACTGCTGTTTAACTTAAATTTTACATACTAATCACTGTCACATAATTATTTCCTTCGTAGTTGCTGCTTCACTTAAAGACTCATTATCTCTTATGAGTTCAGCCATTTTTCTTCTTGTAGATTCGTTCTTCAATAATATGGTTGTTGTCATTAATTACAATAGCTTTTCTTAATCACTTACTCCGTATATGTGCATGGGCACTTAGGATTTTAGCAATTGCTGCCTCTGAAACTATATTTGTTGTTCCTCAAATTTCTTCACCATATTATAAACAGTTTTCACTCCTCCATATGAATTGCTTATATAGAAATCGCAGCTCTTGTATTTGTTTTCTCATGATTAATATAATTAAATTCAATATTTACTAAACGACCATTGTATTGGTTTTGACATTCAATCGGGTGTTATTTAATTCATTGATTTCTATGAACTCGACTTCTATCTGCATCATCAGGAAGATCACCAGTCATCTTTCTTTGCCACGTCTCTATCAATTAACATTGTTCATCCATATAATAGAAACTGCACCAATTGCTATGAGAATATATCTTCAGTGAATATTGGAGAGGACTACGAATCACAAGTAGAATTCTACGCTGTCTACTCACAAAATTGTTAATACATAACCATGAATACAATTCCCTTGTGAAGTTGTTCGATTGCTGCATTATTATGAAGTCAGTATCATATATTTTGTTGTTCCAAACTTAAAACCATGCTCATGTATTATGCTATTAATAAAGATTCAAGGCATGTAAGAATAATTTTTGAAGCAGATTAAAGTCGACTCATCATAGTCTCATAATTCATAGTAGACACAATTCATTGTAGACTCAAATATCAATGGTAATGCCATGTTCCTTTTTAAGCTTGTCAAGAACCCCAAAATACTTGTATGATCTTTTGTTCATCTCAGCAGCTTCTTCAACATATTCGATCACATGCTTCTTACTTTCTTAAGCTTGTAGATAAGGTGACTGGTGGTAGTCGACTTCATAGAGTCAATATGCCCAAAGACAACGATGTTGATGTGGATCTTCCTTTTTTCATGACTGTCTGAATCATTGATCAAAGAGACTGCCATTTATTAATTTGGAAATTAATAATATTCTTATATATTATATTTAATTTCTTTTACTATATCGTGTTTCTAATAATCTGTCTTTATAGGACTTTTTGTCTTGATCTCAATTGCATCACTTTCTTTACTTGGACAACCTGAACGTGAGTGATCAAGACATTTTATCTTTGCATAATCATCATCTTTCATATTCCTTGGGATATTCTTTATCATTCATATGTCTATCCACTTAATTGTTTCCTTCATATTCTTCTTCATATATCTTGATAACTTAATACATTCTTTCTAATCTTTGTGACACAAATGATAACTTTACCTCCTCACCTTTGACATCAATGACAATATTTCCAACACGCTAATCTGCTAGGTTCTTGCAATTACAAGAGCACTAAAAGAATGTAATCACATTCAAAGCCTACAAAGTGAAATTGCCTAAGTCAAAAGGATAGGGGGCAGAATTCCTTGTTTCTCTTGCAATAACACAAAGGAATGCAAGTATAGTGCATAACTCTCTCCAAACTTCACCATAATGCGCAATTACTCAAGTCCTATAAAGCAATACACAAGAAGGTGGTACTCAAGGAAGATGGTAAAGAAAGAATGACTATGCCCCCTGAGAAGATTCAACATTGCAATCACAACATGAGGAGAAAAATTTCAACATATGAGAGAGAGATCTCAAGCAATGCAAAGGAATTGAATCATGCAAAGAAGGACATCTCAATTATGTGAGTGAAGGAGAACATTGCAAATGAAGGAGATGCTACAACAATCTTTAATTTCCTTCAGAAATCCAAGAAAAGAATCAAGGTCATTTTGACAAGGAAGCAAGGTGATAGAGAGTGATAACAAGAGGACATCACGTACAAGTAACAAACGCAAATGGAGGTTGTTGGTTCCCAAAACCATAGATTGGAAAACTTAAGGATTTGCCAAGCCCTTAACTGATCCAACTAGCCTTGGCCAACGAACAGGGATGGTCAAAGACCAAATCCCTCTGCACTTAAGGCTCCATTGAACCTAGGTGGGTATACCTCTCCCTCTCAAGCACAAAAAGAGTTATTTAAAGTGGATTTAAGCTTTATGGTTAGCAAATGCAAAACTAGCAAATGATTGTTCTGCAATTATGCTTTATTATGTACTTTAAGTGAATGCTTTTGAAAAGGAATGAAAATGATTATGATTGTATCTTAGGAATAAGATGCTTTCAGGACTTAAAAGAAATATGCAAAGATCAGTTCATATAGGGTCTGGGAAGAATGTTTCTCTATCGAGGACCTTAAATGCATAACAAACCAGGACCTTAAAAGATAAATAACAGACTAGTGCCTCTATCCAGGGATATTTATGACACTTTGTGGACAAGAGATCTTATCAACTCCAGAGACAATATTAATCATCAACTATGAAGGTTTTAGTATGTGTTACAAAAACAATGAAAACCCAATCTCACGTTTAATGTAACAGCATGTGATGACACATCATAGCAAATCAAATGACAGATTTATCAAGAGGACAAAGATAACTCATCAACACAAAAGTATGCACAATATTTAGAAAACAAACAATGAACCTTATATATTAATCTTTAGGAAATGATTGCATACATAAGCTGCACTTGAAGATACTCCATTACAGTCTGTTTGCACAAAAAGATACTTCTTCTTCCTATAGACTTCCCTAATACATATAACTTACAGTCCTTCCCCAGCAGTATTTCCCCCCTTACGTACAAAAATGACTCCCTATAAGTATGTGAATCAAAAGACATATACGAAAGGACACACCCTTTCATACACAAAAAGGAGTTACGGACAGTTGCATTCCAAAGGACACACCCTCTGGTTTAATAAACAATTACAAATGAGAACCCTAAAAAATAATAAATGATGCTTTAATAATGTGTCTTTTATTCTCCGCCTTGATAAAATTCCTCGGCAAATATGCATCATCTTCTCAATATCTCCTGTCCACAAGATAAGCCAATCAAATTCCTTGATTTGAAAATTAAACATATTCCACCTTAGATTTTAGTTTGAAAAGTCAATAATTTTTATATAAATATTTGTTTAAAATAATTCAATAAAACCAAAGTATTTACATTTTAAGAAAATAATTTTGCAAACATAACATCCATTGATATAAAATAACGCTTTACCCTAAAATATATATTCAAGGCACTTATTTAGGGTAAATATACATAAATTTCATCTTAATTTACGTTCAAATAATAACGTAAGGCAGTGTGATACGATAAGAACTAAGTTACCGGTTCCGGTTCGGATTCGGGTACGGGTTCGCGGATTCGGCAAAAAAAATTTTTTTTTGGGTACGAGTACGGGTTCGTCCGTACATATATATATATATTTTTTAATTTTTTTTAATATATATATATATATATATATATATATATATATATGTTCAAACTTCAAACATCAAAATTATATATGTTCACAGTTCAAACATACAAATATGAAACATCAAACATACAATGTAACTTTCCCATACAATGATACATAGATGATAACAGATAAATCATAAATCAATAAATCATAAATCCATAATTGCCAATGCCAATAAATATTCTGAATTAATGGCTTGGGTTGGATGCTTCAGATGAAGATGAATATGGAATTTAAATCCCATAGATGGCTTGTAATTTGAATGTTTAACTTTATACTTTATTGTGTCATGACATTTTCACATTTTGAAACTTGAAACTTGAATATTATCTTTTTTGCAAATTATGAATATGATTAAAAATATTGTTTTTTTATTGTTTTTAAATGCTTGCTAACCCGTGGGCCCCGTTTTTGGGAACCCACGGGCTTGGGTTCACCCGGGTCCTCCTGGGTTCGCCCTGGGTCCCACCCTGGTCCTGCCCAGGCGGCTGGGTTCCCTGTGGGTCCTGCATGGCAGAACCCACAGGGAACCCAGCCGCCTGGGCAGGACCCGGGTGGGACCCAGGGCGAACCGGACCAGGACCAGGACCGGGCACGGACCAGGACCAGGACCCAGCCAAAATAGGGGAGAACCGGTATCTGAGGATAAGAATATACTTCCCTTTTAAAAATGACATCCGTGAATTAATAATCTAGTCATGTGATAAGAATGCATTTTCAACCTATAGTCTGAACTACACATTCAATTTTGATCTTTGATTCTACACCCCGCCACGTGTCTGCTTTTGGTTCGCTCGCGGATCACCCTTTATCGATAAAGTTTCTGTTGGTTTCTTCGATATTATTCTTTCGGCCAAACTTCCTCCCTCGGCGAGTTGTTCACATGTCTTATTGATTCTGTAGTTTTATCGATACTTTTTATTTTATCGACGGGACCACTTCTGATTTCTTCGATGTATTTTATGTCGATGGAACTGATGCTTTTGGTGAATCCTTTTAGAGATCCATCGCGGCCAAGGTTTGTTAGATAAGTCACTTTATGAATTTGATGACATGCCACCTAACTATCAGCTCATCACCGCCGGTCTACCACCTCAGCACCGCCGAACCCACCGTTTCACTTTGGTTCTTCTTTGTTGCTGATCCGCAATGGATATCTGGCGATTTGTTTCTCATTGCGGTATAGAGACCACCGTTGGATCATCTGCGATCATCGTTTGATCAGCCCGACATGCTTAGTCTTTAGCCCTCGTCATCGATAGCCTATCACAAAATTTGGACGCCTTGAGATGTGCACGCATGCGGGGTCCATTGGATCACCAAACCTTCTTCACGCCAAAAGCCATTTGTCTTTCGATAGTTATCATATGAGTCGCTTTGGATTTAGATGTTAAAAGAGCCTATCCCACAAACAATGTGGGATAAAGGCTTTCCCTTTTCTGGCGCAGCATACTTGAAAGTTTCTAAAGCCTTTTCTACCGCTCCATTTGTGCAGGCTTGGAGGACTTAGCAACGCCATTCATGAAACAGTTGATCTTTTGGACAGCTCCATTTTCTTCAGTTATGCTCCTGCATATAAGACACCAGCAGTAAATGCTCATATGATAGGAAAAAAGGCATCCATATATAGCACAAAATATTTTGTAAAAATATGTGCTAACAGAGGCTACACTTGCAATCACTACACATGAAGATTGAGCATAAGAATCATGAAGGCAACGAAAGAAGAAGATGATCAATGCAAAGAATGCATCTCTTGAGCAGATAATTTCAGAATAGTTAGTAAAAATTAGAAGATGATACAATTCGGGAATATGACCCATCACATTCATCAAAGGATTGGAAATGTTAAGTATCAAGAGATATTGTCCAAAACACAGAGAATTTTTTGCGGTACAAGGTGTGCAAATAGCTGAGGTGGCATCTAAACATCATCAAGCCAATCAAATCATAAGTCAAGGAATCCAAGTGCATTGAACATGATTCATCAAAAACTACACATGTGGAGGGCACTAAGTTCAATGTACCTAATCTCATTTCTTATTGGTCCACATTCAATGTAGGACATGTATCCAAATTGTTGTAATGATCTCAATGGACAAGAGGGAGTTAATTGTAACTAACCTTAATTAGGGTTTTATTGTTAAATCTTGGCCGTTGATTTGAGAATCAATCAACGCCATTCTTTTGTAATGGAAGAGCTATAAAAGACCTAGCCTTCTCATTTCTAAAGGTTAATAGTTAATAGTTGAATAGAAATAGCAAGTCAGCGTAGAGTAGGAGGAGGAAGCTAGAAATTGTTACCAAGACTATGTTGACATCAATACATAAGTTTCATTGAAGATATAGCGGATCTTTGTATTGAGTTGCACATTTTGCATGGTTTCTTGTTACTTCTCAAAGTTAATTGAAGTTCATTGATTATTGTGGATGCATGCGATGATATATGTTGAATTCCTTGGTTCATACTTTTTGCGGTTTGTTGATTGTAAGCTACAGTGCAAAGTTAACTTGAATCTCATTGTTGCTAAGTTCGATTGTGAATGTTTCATTTGGATTGCATTAGCATGGGGTATTTGAATGAATGGTTCATAGTGTCGGCTTGATGATGATTGTAATGTATTCATCATTTGTTGTCATTGATGAAACACTCTCACACACACATGATTATATTGACTACTGGTGTAACTTCAATTGTTTACTCTGTCAACCGGTATGTTAGAGGTTATACTAAGAGGTTTATCTCTAACCGCTACTTTGTGTCAACCGGTATGTGCATAAGAGACAGTCTGTGATTATACTAAGTCGGCATCAAGATGAAGATCAAGATGGAGATCAAGCGGAGATTTAAGGACAATGGTTCATATGTTTTATTCAAACCGGTATTTGGTAATTTTGTGATGAATTACTTGCACCGACTGCTTGGCGGTAATTTTTGTGATCAGTTATGATCACTTGTCCAGATACACTGCACCTAGGAAATTGTGTTATGATTTCTTAAGGCTGACATGATATCATAAGGTCTATATATTGACATCACAATGAATTACTTAAATTAGTGAAAAGTGTTATGTTATGTGCGAAAGGAAAAAGGGTTAAGTTGCAAAGTATGCAAAAGAGCAATGTTGAATATATTTAGAAGGATCTGATTAAGCAAGTATTGTGCTACTCAGAACAGATCAAACCATTCTTGTTGTTTTCTAACCATTACAGCAGAATCAAATCCCCTAACCGGGTAAGCTCTAACAAGCTTCAATGTATAAATCCTTTAACAGGATGATCCATTAGTTTGGATTCATAAATCCTCCACCGAGGTTACTCTGTAAGAACCCACACTTGGTGGACTCTAACCAACCACAATTTTCTGCCTTTGTTTGATTTTTCAATGTTTTCAGTGTTTGGGTTTTGCTTGAGTTTTCAATGATGTTTCACCAAGGAATAAAGAAAGTGCAAATAACATATGCTGCAAACTAGAGTATGGAAATGAGAACTACAGCCATAAGCATTTTATCGAACATTTGCCATGCAATTCCTATTATGAAATGTTGACTTTCAGCTAGGGACATTAAGACAAACAGTTATCTTGCAAACTGAAATAAATACTACAAATATATCATATGCAACTCCTTTTTATTGATGTCCCAATTACCACATATATGAAAGGGCCAAGACTCTTGGCTGACAGCTGAATATGATATGAAACAAAATACCCAGGTCTGAGTACAATGGCAACATACAACCAACTTCGAATGTCTATTAAATACTGAAATTAAATGCAAGAGAACCTGATCCAATGAAGCGCCTACGTTGTGGGTAATGTAGCAACTCAAATACCATGTAAATTGTGAAGCAACATGCGTGGCTGCTGCTACTATAGTACGGCCTCCAACAATTATAAATTCTGCCCAAATTCCAATGTCATGACAGCAGCAACTAATCTGGAAATGAGCAGCAATTAAAACCTTTGAAGAACCCTTGAGTAGACTCAACTAAGATGCAATATACTGTAGCGATTTTACTATTCACATATCACTGTAGCATTTCACTATTCACGAGTTACTGTTCATGGCACTGTAGCGCACTGTTCACGGCACTGTAGCAGTGGATGAAATAACTTGCAATCTGCTCTTAAAACCATGAATAACTTGTTGATAATCTCTCCCAACAAGAATGATATCACTCCATGTGCCAAAGAAGGATGATTCACAACCAACTATAAATGTTCTTCAACAATAAACTTCAAACCCTTGTAGAAAACTTCACCAATTTGCACAAATGAAAGAACTGAAGTATTCTTTCCCACAACTGCAATAATTCAGATGTTATTTCACACCTTCAAAATTGCTATCAATAGGAAGTTTTCGTTTCCTATGATCAAAGAAGAAAATTGCGAAAGCCCTAGGCTCCACAATAAAAATCAATCAAAATACTATTCATCAACTGGATGCCCAGAATGAACTCTTGCCTTTCCTTTTATTCTTTCTTTAAGAGAGCTCAAACACCTTCTTGGCCAATGTGGGATAAAAGATTTATTCCCACATTAAATTATTCACTTAACGCACTTTATTATATTAAAGTGACTTTATTATTATAAAGTTACTTTAGAACTTTATAATAATATTAAAATATTAAATAAATCATTTAAGTTGCTTAAACTTTAATATCTCTTGATGTACTTGTCTGATTGCTAAACCGTTTGAGCCAGGAGTCGACTCTCCCTGTTCTCCATGTGATTGGATACCTGTCTAAAAATAGAAACCCTGAATAGTGACTTACTATAAATAGTAAGTATGTGGAACTGAGTCTAGAAATAGCTGCAAAGGCCCAATCAAGGTCAACACTGCCAATAAGCTCTGCTCAGGTGTCTTTCTATTAATAGGAACCCTGACTCTCCCAAAATAGTAACTTACTATAAATAGTAAGTGTGCCAATCTGAGTCAAAAAACCTGTGCAAAGGCCAAAACTTGAATCTAGCTGAAGAGTAATGTCTCTAATCACCAAGTAACTGCCACACGAGGCCCTCTATCAATAATTATTAGCCTACGAGGGTCAAATGATAGGCTAATTCTTACAAACTCTGATGCTTGCAAAATGGGGACATTACATACTCCTAACAAGGTATAAGCTTCCAATCAAGCTTTGGGATCTCTAACAAGATTCGCTCCTAGCATAGCACTTTGTAGACCTTAATTGGTTAGTTATCTATTACTGCAGATAGTGTTGTCCTCAATTTTTTATTTCAAAAATTGGACTATCACATGGAAATTTTTATTAAAAAATGAAAAATTTTACTCTATGGCATGCTTCTCGAAGCAGAAATTCGCCCCATCCTTGGATTGGATCGATTGTTGATCCATCCCCAAGCTACGTTTCGAATTTCGTTGCGTTTCGAGTCCGTTTGCTATGTTTTTGCTTCAATGTAGGGGAATTTTTCGATAATTACCAGTAATTGGTAATTTGTTTTTCAAAACCCCCTTGAAGCTTTTGGTCTTGTAGGGGAATTTTTCTCCAATTACAAGTTTTTGGAAACTGGTAAAAAGGGTTTTAAAACCCCCTTTACTAGTAGAATAACTTTTAAGTGTTTTGTAAAACTTGTAAATGGGTTTTTAAAACCCCTTTACATGTTTTATGACTTAAAGTTATTTTTATTTTTAAATAGAACTTGTAAATAGGATTTTAAAATCCCTTTACATGTTTTAAGTAAAATCACTTGTAAAGGGAATTCTATTTCCCTATTACAAGTAATTTAACTTGTATTTCCTTTTCTAAAACCCGAAATTTGCCTTAGAGGCAAAAATATGAACATTTTGAAAACTTGTTGTTTCATTTCTAAAACCCGAAATTTCTCCCATGCCTTTGCAAATTGATTTAGGTTCGAATTTTTTGGAGGAAAGATAGGGATTCCTTCCAAATGTAGATTTGCTGCAACTTTGAAGGATTCAAACCCTTGTTCTACGCATCTATCAAACTGATTTTCGCCATTTGTCTTCTTCAACGTTTTTTTTTCTAAATCATGCATTTGTGCCATTTGCCATGGTTTGGAGGTTCGAATCTACCCTTTCCTAAGGCGTTTTTGATTTAATCATAAATGCATTGGATTTCAAGCTTCATTCAAACCGTTTTGTGTGCATTTTGGGGAATCGATTTGCAAAAACGCCCTAAAAACCAGCCACGTTTTTTGCAAGTTTCGCACCTTTCTCATTCAAGGTATGCTTTCAATTCTAAGTCATTTTTGCTTTCTCTTGTATTTAATGATGAATCAAATCATTTTCGAACTACTTCCTTGGCATTTTTCATGGCATTTTTATAGCAAATCGGTTTTTCTTTGGTCACCATGCGTGGCTAAGTTTCTTCCTTTGTTTAAATTCTATTTAAAGGGTTTCATCTGCTATGTTTGGTTGACTCTACAAGCTTGGATCTCTCCTCATCTTTGCAAGGTAATTTTTATTTTTGTATTTCTTTCTTGTTTCTTTCCTTGCATTTTCTTGTTTAAGTTTTGGTTTTGTTCATGTTCATATTGGGTTTATGAAGAGGAAATTCCCCATTTTACAAAGAAATTTGTAGAGTAAAAGTTGTTCTTCCCCTTTGAAAATTCTCTTTCTTTACTTGCATTCGGGTTTTAGAAACCCGATTGCAAGTAAGAAGAAAATATGTGTTCTTCCTTTTTTTGGACAAAGACTTAACCTTCTTTGATCCAAAAGATCAAGTTTCAAAACAAGAAAAATGTGTTCTTCCCAATTTGCAAAGAAATTTGCAAGTGTGAAAAGTTCTACCTCAAAATGTGTTCTTCCCTTTTTTTTTTTTTGGACAAAGACTTAACCTTCTTTAGTCCAAAAATCAAGTTTCAATGGTAAAAAAATCAAGTTCTTCCCAATTTCGGGTTTTGAAATCCGGATTGCAAGTTGAAAGTCCTTCCCATTTTGGCATGACAAAGTTCCAAGTGATCTTCCCGAAATTCATTTTTACCTATCCGCTTCCAATTCCCTCATCCGTACTTATCATCTTCGTCATTTCCCGCATGCCTAAATACTTTTTTTCCGTCCATTCCTTCAATTTTCAGTTTGTAAATAAGTTTGCATTTGGATTTAGAAAACCAATTGCAAATGTGTTCTTCCCAACTTCCCAACTGAAAATTCATTCTCCTTCCATTTATTCATGCTTCGTGTTTTGCAAGTATAATTGCATTCGGAATTTAAAACCCGATTGCACGTTTGTACTTCCCTCTTGTGTACTTGCAAAACATGTTTCAAAACCCGAAATAAGTCCAAAGCTTATTTTTCCACCTCTTATATCTCCTCTCACAAAACCAAAATACGAAAGTTGAACTTTCTCATTTGGAGGAGTGAAAATGTCTAAAGATACTGACTTTGATATTGCCTTGATACTCTTGGATTTACATTGCAGCATTCCCAGTTATTTCCAGATGACAGATGTATCATCATCTCCCACTCCAAAAAAGATGAAATACAGGTATGATAAATACCAGAATGAAGTTTCGCAGTCACAGATCTCCTCCTCCCTTGATCATATCAAGGATACTAAGATAGGGCATGTTGACATGTCCGAATTCATACAAAGGATTGAAGATCCGAAGGAGGGTGATATGCAACGGTTGCTGGACAGCCATATCCATCATGCCGCATCCTTTCCAGTTGCTGCCCTAGAACCAAAATTTATTCTAGCATGTGCTCATCATTTTGACAAAGAGTCACGAGTCATTAGAAATGATGATGGGGAAGTGATCATTCGCCTGGATGCAGAAGCTATAGAGAGGGTTTTCAAAATACCTTCCGAAACCATTTATATAGAGATCTCCAAGCAAAGTGCAGCTAAATACTTTGCCAAAAGGGAGAAAGACTGTAAGCGTCATATCAACAAATGGATTCATGAACCTCGCACTGCGCTTACCAGATGGGCAAAGTTATATCGGTTTGATTTCAAGAATGAGATCGGTGATACTATTACTCTTCTTAGTCGTATGATGGGATTGGAGCATTCCAATGTTTTTGAACCTTGGATGTACCAATTTATTATGTTAGTAAGGCAGTCTCAGCACATCTGTTGGGGTGAAATCATCAGTGATGCTTTGTGTGAACAACTTGCAGTCGTCCCTACTACCTTCACCTTGTACATGAATTCATATCTCGTGTATATTGCTGCGTCACTTAGACATTTCCCAGGTCTTTCCACCAAGGGTGACCGCATGCTTGTACCGGTTTGGGAATACTATGATCAGTTGCCTCCAAGATCAAGTAGGTCTCATTTCAGAAGGGTTTAGGACGCTTTCTTTGGTCATTATTTGTGTCAATTTGACAAGAACCTGAAAAACAAAAGAGTCTCAGATGAAGCATGGGAAAAGGTGAAAGAATATGGTTGTTTGTTTCTCCAATTTCCAACTTTTACCTACATGAGAGTTGGATGCTATGGCGGGCAGCCTTACATGCTCCCACGGTACCCAACAGATAAGATTATTCTCATGGAGTTGGGAAGGCAGATCATGGCTGTGCATACACCCCAATCAGTTAAGCACAAGGTTGGCATGGGTATTTCTTCCAACAACCCATTGAAGATTGGTCAATATTCTCTAATGACTTCAATCAAGGCCAGGGCTATGGAGACTGAGTTGCAGGAAATCAGACTGAAAAGATTCAAACCTAGAGCTGATTTCGATTACCGAAGCATGAAGGAGAAGATCAAGAAGACCTTCATCCATGTACACCGGATAGAAGATATCTGGGCTGATCTTCATATCGAAAAGGAGATTCGCAAGATGGATTACTGCCGACTCACTGCAGAACAGATTGTGGATCTAAACCTCGTGAACATGCCACAAGGTATGATTGATGATGGTAACGTTCTTGATCCTGAGAATGTCAATCAGAATGTTGATGAGGCTCCGCTTCCTTCTATCCACTGGTCCCACAAGGAAGGCACTTCTATCTTGGATAGATTCCAGTCAGTTCTTGCCAATACCAATATCTGGCTAAAGAATAATGGTGTCAAGCTCATTAAGATTAAGGTGGGGAAAGAAGATGATTCTACAGGTCCTCTTGGGCGGAAGTCTGAAATTCAACTAGACAACAAAGAAGGTGCATCCTCTTCTAGTGCGAGGATTAAATTGCGAGTCAACCGTGCAATGGTGCTTCCTCCTCAGGAAATAACAGTTCAAGGCAAGGAGAAGCCATAGTTGGAAATTCATGTGATTGATCCTGAAGCTTCAGAGGAAGAAACTCAATCTGATAATGCTCCTCAGTCACTTTCTACAGAGTCTCCACATAATTCTGTTTCTTCACTTCCTATTGAGGTACCCATGTTTCCTCCTGTGATAGATGTGAGCTCTCAATCTGCCCCTTCAGTTTCAGAATCTCCGCAGAACGTCCTCCCACTTTCAGCAACAGAACCATCTCAAGGCCATCCTCAGGAATATTTGTTGAATATCTTTTCGGAAGATCCTTCATATGTACCTGTGTCTGATATTGATACTTCTATGACCTGTTTTGATGAGTTCATGACATCTTCATCACATCCTGTCGTCACTCAGCAGACTATGGTGGCTATCCAGATGGACACTTCTCCCAAGGTCACCATTGTTTTTCAAACAGAAACTGCTTCTCCCTCTATCCCAGAATCAGAGTTAATGGCTTTACCTCCATGGCTTAGTTCCTTCACTGCAAAGAGGAAGAAGCAGGTGATCTCACCTGATCCCTTTGACTACCAATAGTTGAAACAATCAAAACCTAAAGCTGTTAAGAGGGCAAAGACAGTTTCAAGGGTGATCGTTGATGAAAACCGGATGAGAGTGGCGGAGATTGCTGAACCAATATCAGATAAACCAGTTGAAGAAATGCAAGCAGCTGATTATCGGATCACCAAAGTTCAACTGGGTAAGCAGACTCATGAGGTTGTCAAGCACGATGCTCAACAAACAGTGGCTACATTGGTACAACGGTATGATGAGGTGTTGACCAAGAAAGATCAACTAGAAGTAGAGAATCAAAGACTCATGGCAGCTATCCAAAGTATTACTCAACCTTCAAGTGGAGAAGGCCAAGTACCTATTTCTTCTAGTGTCAGCGAACCAATCCAAGGTATCGAGAGAGCCGCCCAAAAGGTTCAAGCCTTAGACACCTGGGTTGATCAACTGCATGACTTATGTTCACAAGTCATAAGACAGGTATTTGAAACGATGGTTAAATTGGAGATCATTGAAGATAAGTTGAATCAAATCTTGGGTGCTTTCAAACTAAATTTAGAGAAGGTTGAGGGAAATTTAGTTTCTTGGCGAAAGATGCCTCAACATCAGTTGGGCGTTCTTTAGGTGCATGACGTAATTCCTTCTAGAGTCACATACATTGAATATGAGGAACTTCTGGAGAACAAATCTCTTGTTCTCAAATCACTCATTGAAGAAATTGGTGAAACCTTAAAGTTGCGTGAAGCAGTCTTTCAAGATGTAACCTCCCATTGCAAAAAGACATCCTGCAATATTTTAAATCAGAATGATGAGCTGCTGCCCGAGGAAGAAGTTCTTGCAGACCTGCAACTCAAGATTCATGATGAATGGAGAAGTGAGCAATTCTCAGTCGCTTCCATTCAAATATTGATTAAGTATCAAACTGAGTTGCAGGAAATCCGGTCAGCATTGGAAAAAGGCAATTCCACGCTATGCCAATGCCATGATGTCATCGTAAAAACTAGGGTGGTGGCTATGAACACTCATGAACCAGATCCTGATGAATTGCAGAAAGTTATTCAAAAGTTCGAATTGTTCGTATCTTCAAGAGTTGCAACTTAAGTGTTTTTAACACTTGTTGTAAAATTTTAAAATTGTAATTTCAGAATTGTAGTTTCCCTTTCGGCAAGTTGTCATCACTTGCATTTTTGTAATTACTGGTAAGGCAACTACAAGTTGTGTCCGATTAGGACTGTAGTTGGAATAAGTCTTAGTTAGTTAATGAAGTCACAATTAGTTGTTGAATAGGTCTTGGTGGTTGAGGGAATTTCTCAAGTTAGTTAGGATCCTCCCACCTTTTTCTCAAGGCTCCTCTCCTATAAATAGAAGAGAGGGTCCTTTGTAATGGAGATCTTTTTGGGAAAGCAAGCAAAAACTCTGCCAAATTTACAGCAAGAAGTCTTTGAGCTTATGTATGTGAATTGAAGGTTTTGAAGAAATAGTAAAGAAAGATTACTCAAGTTTTGAGTATTTGAGCTACAAGTTTGAGTTTCATTCTTTTTATTTATTCTATGCAAAGTGTTTCTAAAGGAGCTTAGTCCAATCTGATTTGAAGTCTTTGAGCTACAAGTAGAGAAGATTAATTAAAATAGGAAATCTCTAGAAGGAGCAGCAAATCTTCGAGTTTGCGTCTGTTCTTGAGAAAAAATTATTGTTTGATAAGAAATAGCAGCAAGTCTTTGAGCTTGCATTAGTTCTTGTCTTTGTGTTAAAAGAATAAATTATTCTAGTCTTTGTGCTGTCGTCTTTTATTTATTGTAAAATTTCGTATAGCAAAGGGTAGATAGGACTTTCAATAGTCAAGTCTTTGAGCTTGATATTGTTGTCCCGTCCCGAAGGAAGTGACGGAAGTCTTCGCGCTTTCAGGAAACTTCATTTCCTTTCTCTCATTTTACTTAAAAGTGGTTATTACTGTTCATATTCAATCGCTATCCTTTTCTGTGAAGAGAAAAGGATATTGTCTTTCTTAAAGAAAGAAGTTAGATTGCTGTCCCATCCTGTTTTTATTTCAGTTTTAGTTAGATAGGGGGAGCCTTCCCTTAATTAGGAGAGTTTTTACTCGTGTGCTGTGGTTGAAACCACAATTTTGTATATTTCCCCAAGTGTACAAATTTTCAACCAACAGATAGTTAACTTGTGAGTTCCATCTCACCGTGGTTTTTTACCTATTTGGGTTTTCCATGTACAAACACTTGTGTTATGGTGGATACTTTACTTTTTGTGGATGTTGTTATATCATTTTGGATTGCATGCATTGTGTTTAAAAGTTTTGTTAAGTTCATCTACCGGTTAGTGTTTGAAGTAGTTTTATTTTTGGTGTCACTGATTCACCCCCCCCCTTCCCCTCTCTCAGTGCTTTTCAAGTCCATCAATTGGTATCAGAGCCTAACTTCTTTGAAGCCCAATTGCTTAGAAGGGAACCTTGAAACCACCATGGGGGACATGAGCTACTTCAAGATGGCTAGAGAGCTAGAAGCTAGCAGAAATGAACTTGAAACCCTTAGGGTCAAATTGAAAGCTTCACAAGTCAAAAGGAGAGAACTAACTGAACAACTATTAGAGATATCTGATAATAGTTCTTCAGATGAAGCCAATATTGATGCTTTAGCAGAGGAAGTTGAAAAGTTAAACAGTGAGAAACTGAATCTGAGGAGAGAGCTAGAAGGTTTCACTATCCGCATGAGTCAGGAACTGGAAGCCAGAAGAGCTGTTGAAGATCTTATTAAGGAAAGAGATCAAGAGATTAAAAAGATCAAATAGGAAAGTGTCACTATACATAAGCATTTGATTGCTGAAAGAAAAGAAAAGGAGAACCTGCAGCTAGATCTTGAACTGGCATCATCTCTGAGAGAGAACCTGTCAAAGCATAATGAAGATCTCACCAAACAACTTTCTGAAGCCAATGAGAAATTGGAGAAGTTCAACAGAAGTTCTACCATGCTGGAAGAACAAATTCAATCACAAAGAATGAAGGATGATATCTCTGGACTTGGTTTTCACACAACTGAAAAAGGTGAATCCTCTGGTACAAAGAGCAACAATCCTAAGAACAAATCTGCTCCTAAGATCAATAAGCCTACCAGTAAGAAGGTCTTTAAACCTGTTTGTTTTGTTTGCCATAAACCTGGTCACACTGCAAATGTTTGTAGTACAAACCTAACAGAAATGCAAGTTACAATACTAATGCTAGGTATGTGTCCAAGAAATTTGAAGGTCATTGCTTCACATGTGGAATGTATGGACATAGATCTGTTGAGTGCAAATATGGAGCAAACAATGTTGTACCACACATGCATCCAAGACCAAATGGTGACCGGATGAGGAACTTTGACAACCGGGTAAACCTGAACTAGCAAAGACCCTACGGCAACCGGTTTAGTCCATTTGAGATGGAAAAGGTAACAAATGTTATTTGCACCATTTGTAATAACTTTGGTCATGTGGCTATGAACTGCAGAAGAAGAACAAGAAGAGGAAATGCAGGACCTTGGAGATCATCTGGTATGGCCTGTTATTACTGTAACAAACCAGGGCACTTAGCAAAATTCCATAGATCCAGAAATAGCAAATCGGTCAATTCTTCTAAGGATCAGAAAGGAAAGCAAAAAGCTAATGTTGAAGAAACCAGAGAGGAAATGAATCGGATTTGGAAGAAGAAAAGTGATGACTCATCTGGAGAAGAAATTGTTCCTTCACTCAGTGAAGAGAACCCTGCACCGGTGACTTAAGCCTTTTTAAAATGGCTAAGGGGAGCTTAACGGTTAAAATACCTCTGGACCCCTTGTGAAAAATGAGCAGGAAAAGAATTTTGAAATATGAAATTTTGGTAACTTTTTGTCAATATGTTATCAACGAGTTTTCCCCTTGAGTGGTGAAATTAGGGTTTGTAACCCTAACGTGCAAGCATTTAATGCAGTAGGTAAAAAGGATAAAAGCAAGTATTACTTTGTCATTTTTACCCTAACGCATTCAAGAAAGAAATTTGGAGCGCTTGCTGAGCTGAGAAAGATTGTTTTGCTGTTAATTGCCGAATTGTTTCGTGATTTGTGAAATTAAGTTGAATTGAAGGTTGCAGAAGGTCGAACTGGTGTGCACTTGGGCATTTCAACCAGTAAATGGGGCAACGTGTGCAAATCTAGGTATTTTCCTTGAATATTCTACTTTGAATTTTGTATATTTGTAATGGCATTGACTTCAAAGAGTGTAGAGAGGTTAATGATCACTTCTGAGCCTATGGAAGCTATAAAGGCAGAACAAATTGTGTCGTATAATGCATTGTCGCAAGTCCCGAGCAGTGTTTTGATCAAAGGAGATTTATCTAGCTATATTGACAGTAAGATATAAGATCTAGGATCTCTATACATCTACACACAGTTGAAATCACTTTGTGATGAGAACGGTAAGATTAAGACAAAGTATGCTAGGGTTTTTGAAAAGGGTTTTCATAATGCTGCTTATTTTCTTGAAGACTTCGAAGAAGCGCATATCAGAATCATTTTGAGTCGAGTTCATGGAGAATACATGTATTTAGAAAGAACTCACACAATTACAAAGGAAGCCATTTAGGCTGTGACTGGCTATTTCTCAACCAGTGAAGTACCTGAGTTAAGGAGAATTTCTAAGGATACTGTCTTCAACTTAACCGGTTCTACATCTAATGGGTGTGCTTTTTTTGTCAACAACATTAAAGACCCTGCAGTAAAACTAGCAGCAATGGTAATAGGCTACCGAGTATTTTATTCTAGTAGACTTAACAATGTTCCTTCAGCAACAGTTCATACAGCTCATAGAATGATTGTTCATAATGCAAATTATGATCTCTGTGAAGCAATCAGGAGTCAATTGTTTATGAATTTGCAATCTGTCAAAAAGGATAGCAGTTTGAAATTCAAGTTTGGTCAACTATTGGTTGGATTATTCTTTTATTTTCAGAACTTTCTACCAGGAATTGGAGACATTGAGTGGTCGAAGGACTCATCGGTCTCGGCACCAATTAAGAATAGCATCAAGGCTGTAAAGAATACTTTCCTTGCTGCCATGAATAAGTATTTCAATGAGTTTCAAAAGAGGATGAGCATGAGAATGAGACTACCGGAAGAAGTGATAAAACACTTTGAAAAAGACATAATCTTCACTGTTACCACTGACTTTTGCTTGATGGAAGCAATTGAGCCAAGAGAGGAAGAAATGGAAGACATGAGTTATGAGGTAAACTAAGATCTACTGGTTGGTTATGCTAATACCCTATTAGCATCACCTAAAGACAAAAAGAAGGCAAAATTGGACATTGTGGCAGTCCAAGATGCACCTGCACAAATCAGTACTGCACCTGTTAAAAATGCAAGAGGAAAGAATAAAAAATCTGATGAAGCATCTCCAGCAATAAAGAGTACTAGGCTTACTCGGAGTGTCCTAACCAAAAAGGAACCGGAACCCAAAGTATATATTGTAAATGATTGTTCAATTTACAATTCAATATGCAAGATGTATTCTTAATGTATTCTCTATATCTATGAAATTTTCTCTCTATTATGAATCTGACTATCTTCTTTATTTGACAGGTGAGAGGAGTCTTTTCGATTTCAATATCCTCTTCACAAATATCAAATGATACATATATGCAAGAGGGAGGATCAAGCAATGCCTTGACCGGTCATGTCTTATGGACATGACCGATCAAGACACTACTTGATCACACCCCTTGGCATGTATTATCAACTGGTGTTTAACTTATTGCCAGCTCGATACTAATCGGGGTTCATGTAACATTGTGTATATGTTAAACGGTATTTACAATGGGCTTAGCGTGGTATATTAACCGATGGGAATTGGTGTCTATGTTAATTGACACCGATCACTAACTAACGGTTATACATCCCAAGCGGTGCATACTTTGCCACCCGAAAGCACTTGATAATCATGTGTTATTTTCAAGGAACATATCCGATGTAAATTGGAATACATAGTTAACCCGAATAACCATTAGAGATCATTGATATTGATTTACTAAGTAGATTCGATATAGATAGGAATGATTATCAGATGAATAATAGCTTGATGTTTTTCTTGATGTTTTATCGATATGATAAATGGTTGAATGAGAGACTTCATTTATCTCTCATTCAATCATTTATCTTACCGAAACTATCATGCATTAACACTCCCTCTTAGCTAGGTAAGATAAATGAGAGTAGTATATCAAGCATCACAATTCAAATGATAGCATTCCTTCACACAATCTAACTTTCTAGGGAATCATATCACCTAATCACATGATATGAAGTATCACCTAAACACGTGATACAAGGTGTCAATCACATTAATCTTGTGGTGACAGGATATCACCTTAGCATGTGATATCAGTATTGCCTAAGCACACAATACTTAAGGATAATCATATGAGAAAATATTCAATTCTCATCTTTATCCAAGTTGTGGTAGGTGCACTAACATCTCATATAAATCTTTTACCACAACACAATCATGGCTCATCCATGACACACTAGAGATCCGACATGATAACTGGTTTGGACATTATAAGATCGTCACCTTATAATGTCTCCATACAAGTGTTCATTATCTTCAGAGATCATCACCTCTTAGATATGAACTTAGGGGATAAAAATCCAAAGTGTCCTATCATGACAAAGAAGTTTACACATTAAACATCTTATTGATATGTAAATACAAATTACAAAGCAAATTACCTTTCTATCATAACTAAACCTTTTCTGAAGTGATCAACCTTCACCCTGGAAAGAGGTTTGGTCAAAATATCTGCCGTTTGATCTTCTGTACAAACATATTCTAATTGAATTACATTTTTGTCTACCATATCTCGCACATAGTGGTATGGGATCTCAATATGCTTGGATCTGTCATGGAACACTGGGTTAACTGAAAGTTTTATGCAGCTCTGATTGTGACAGTGTATAATAGTGGGTTTCATAGGTTCTCCAAACAACCCCACAAGCAACTTTCTAAGCCATACTGCCTCTCGAGCAGCCATAGAAGCTGCAATGTATTCTGCCTCGGTGGAGCTTTGAGCTACAGAGGACTGTTTCCTACTGATCCAAGATATCGTGGTTGAACCCAGACTGAAGCAACACCCTGAGGTGCTTTTCCTGTTAGTTACACTTCCAGCCCAATCTGAATCTGTAAATCCATGTAGGTTTATGTCAACTTTCTCATATTTGAGACCAAGGTTTGGAGTACCTTGTAGGTATCTCATGATATGCTTTACTGCAACCAGGTGTATCTCCTTAGGTTCACACATGAACTGGCTTAAGGAATTAACTGCATAACAAATATCTAGTCTTGTATTCACCAGGTACATCAAGGACCCAATCATCTGTTTGTATTGAGTAGAGTCAGTGGGTTGTGACTCTGCTACTGCTTCTTTAAGTTTATGTAAATTGGTTTCCATAGGAGAGGTCGTGGGCCTACAGTTTAGCATTCCGAATCTCTTCAATATATCCAAGGTATACTTTCCTTGGTTTAGTATAATGTTGTCAGAATTCTGCCATACTTCCAATCCTAAGAAGTAATGAAGGAGTCCTAAGTCCTTCATATCAAACTCTTTGGATAGATCTTTCTTGCATTGATCTATAAGATAATCATTTCCTGTGATTAATAAGTTATCAACATATAAAATCAACATTAGCATATTACCTTTATTTCTTTTGTAGTAGAGATTAGGATCTGCATCATTTTTAGAGAAGCCTAGTCCTGAGAGATAGGTGTCAATTATTTCATACCAGGCCCTGGGAGACTGTTTAAGCCCATAGAGAGCTTTCTTGAGTCTGCACACATGAGACTCTGCATCATAAATTTCAAACCCTTCAGGTTGCTCTAAGTAGACTTCTTCTCAGATCTCACCATTTAGAAATGTTGTCTTAACATCCATCTGGTGTACTTTCCACCCCTTAGCTGCTGCAATGGATAGTACAACTCTTACTGATGTATATCTGGCAACAGGTGCAAAAGTTTCTTCATAATCTATTCCTTTCCTTTGAGAGAAACCTCTAGCTACAAATCTAGCCTTGTGTTTTTCAATACTACCGTCTACAACATGTTTGATCTTAAAAAGCCATTTAGATGAAACAACAAATTTTTTAGTTGGCCTAGGAACAATCTCCCAAACATCATTTTTCATAATGGACTGATACTCTTCAGACATGGCATCC